>NC_140912.1:34629551-34692051 GCF_045865225.1 Trachurus japonicus
GCAGAGCTGAAGAGAACAGGATGTTGTTGTCTCCTCCTCTCAGGTCCAGTTCTCTCAGGTGGGAGGGGTTGGACTTCAGAGCTGAGACCAGAGAAGAACAGCTGATGTCTGACAAACCGCAGTTCACCAATCTGAATAAAGAATAAAAGAAGAAGATGAAATGAAGACACACACACACACACACACACACACACACACACACACACACACACACTCTCACACACACACACACACACACACACACACACACACACACACACACACACACACACACACACACACACACACACACACACACACACACACACACACACAGCTGCAGTGATCAGATCATTGATTATTGATCAGACTGAGTGAAATGAGCTGAAAGTGAAGAGTCATTGTCAGTGTGAGAGAAGAACAAGTGGAAACATGAGACAACAACTATTTCAAACGTCCTTCATTCATGACATTGTGGTGGAAAATTGCTATGATAGGGGTTCTCCTTGAAATAAGTGGTAACATAGTCTTTGAAGTAGTTGTAGTAAGACCATGTAGCAATCCTGTTAACTCTATTAGTGGAGAATTTGTGTATTGACCATAATAAACCTGGGGACAGAGGAAGGACACTAGGATGACCCACATACAACCTTGTTTACTAATTGCTCTAGGTTGTAAATTCCTATAGGGAAACCAACAACGGGGGTAGACATTTGTTGAGTAACACATCTGTTTGATTGTTTTATTGTCTGAGAAAGCTAGAAGTGTTGTAGTAATGTCTAACCAGAGTCATAAAGTGGGGTATAAGAAGGGATTGCAACCTCTGTTCTTGGGGCACTACTCTGAACTGCTACTGCCATGTAGTTCTGTGTTCTGTTCCCTTCTCCCCTTCTCTGTGGAGAATGGAGAATAAACTTGGGGGCATGCTACCTCTCCTGTCTTGTTCTTTGACTCGCCACCGGCAGAACCAATATTTCCACGACAACATCAAAGTCAATGATTCAAGTTCTGAGTGAAGATCAATCAGGTTCAGTTGTGGATCAAAGATCTAAGATCTACAACAGTAACAGTCAGTGAACTGACCTCAGAGTCTCCAGTCTACAGTCTGGACTCTCCAGAAAACCACTCAGATGCTTCACTCCTGAACCCTGCAGGTTGTTGTTGGTCAGGTCCAGGTGTCTCAGGTGGGAGGGGTTGGACTTCAGAGCTGAGACCAGAGAAGAACAGCTGATCTCTGACAACCAGCAGCCCTCCAATCTGAATAAAGAATAAAAGCAGTGAGTTGAGGACAAAGCTCCTTGTTGACAGCGTTCAGTGTCTCATCATCTGTTCAGAGCTGAAGAAGCTTCAGAAAGAACAAGTTTAGAAAATCAAAGTCCAACAGCTGAAGCAACAGGAAGCAGGTTAAACAGTCACATAGAGAGAAAACAGCTCATTAATATTCATGAGAAGCTGCTGCTGCTTCAACACAGACGCAGTGACTCCGCCTCTTCACCTGTCAGCTCCACCTGTGGCTCCATCCAGACAAACTCATGTTGTGCAGCCACATTGATCAGAGATTTACTGACCATGCTCAAGACAACACACATGTAAGGCTGAACTCTGTTACCATGACAACTAACGTGTAGAAACACATGTTGAATGAAGCTCAGAGACAGAAAAACCTGAATCACACCTGCTTATTATGGGATGTTGGCTTTGAATGTTTCACTATAAACATCACAGAGCCTCAGGAAAGAGGTGGAGCCTATTGATTATAGATCAGTTATTGTCTGATACATCACATGTGTTTCTGTAGTGGAGGTGAAACATGAAGAGAAACAGAGACTGGACTAAAAACCAGTGAGGTGCAGTCAGGGCTTTGATTTATTCACTTCATCTAAAGTTGGATTCTTTTGGACTTTCAGATAACTTTACTACAAGTTCAATGTGTCAGAATGTGGTGATTTTCATGGTCTAATAAAAGCCAGTAAACAGAGCTAGCTTCTGTCCAGGCAGCAGCTGCACAAACCACTCAGCCATGTGTAGTATTACAGAGCAAAGGCCCAGAGCTGCTCTGCCTCTTCTGTCAGTACGGTGTGTATGTGGCTGTTTGCACATGTGCAGTAAGTTCCCACAGAGAGTTCACATGGAGGTGAAGAGGCACAACGCTACGCTGCCTCTTAACTTAACTGCACCATGTCTGAGCTGCACTTGTGTTCACGTTGCCTTGGTGAATGGTCAACACACAGACGTGTCCCCTGGCTTTTTAGCCTCCAGCAGTTTAGCAGCTAATTCAACTGCAGTGATGCTCCACTGGAGAGGTGAACACCTTAATGAGCTTCATCTGAAGAACAACAGCAGCTTTTATCTGACGGGAGACCAACGCCTGAGCTACGGTGGCTAACAGTTAGCAAGTTTTAACCTACTCTCTCTCTGACACTTAGACACACACACACACACACACACACACACACACACACACACACACACATACACACACACACACACACACACACACACACACACATACACACACACACACCCACACACACACACACACACACACACACACACACACACACACAGCTGCAGTGATCAGATCATTGATTATTGATCAGACTGAGTGAAATGAGCTGAAAGTGAAGAGTCACTGTCAGTGTGAGAGAAGAACAAGTGGAAACATGAGACAACAACTATTTCAAACGTCCTTCATTCATGACATCAAAGTCAATGATTCAAGTTCTGAGTGAAGATCAATCAGGTTCAGTTGTGGATCAAAGATCTAAGATCTACAACAGTAACAGTCAGTGAACTGACCTCAGAGTCTCCAGTCTACAGTCTGGACTCTCCAGAAAACCACTCAGATGCTTCACTCCTGAATCATGAAGGTTGTTGGAGTTCAGGTCCAGTTCTCTCAGGTGGGAGGGGTTGGACTTCAGAGCTGAGACCAGAGAAGAACAGCTGATCTCTGACAAACTGCAGCGCTCCAATCTGAATAAAGAATAAAAGCAGTGAGTTGAGGACAAAGCTCCTTGTTGACAGCGTTCAGTGTCTCATCATCTGTTCAGAGCTGAAGAAGCTTCAGAAAGAACAAGTTTAGAAAATCAAAGTCCAACAGCTGAAGCAACAGGAAGCAGGTTAAACAGTCACATAGAGAGAAAACAGCTCATTAATATTCATGAGAAGCTGCTGCTGCTTCAACACAGACGCAGTGACTCCGCCTCTTCACCTGTCAGCTCCACCTGTGGCTCCATCCAGACAAACTCATGTTGTGCAGCCACATTGATCAGAGATTTACTGACCATGCTCAAGACAACACACATGTGAGGCTGAACTCTGTTACCATGACAACTAACGTGTAGAAACACATGCTGAATGAAGCTCAGAGACAGAAAAACCTGAAACCTGCTTATTATGGGATATTGGCTTTGAATGTTTCACTGTAAACATCACAGAGCCTCAGGAAAGAGGTGGAGCCAGCAGCTATTGATTATAGATCAGTTATTGTCTGATACATCACATGTGTTTCTGTAGTGGAGGTGAAACATGAAGAGAAACAGAGACTGGACTAAAAACCAGTGAGGTGCAGTCAGGGCTTTGATTTATTCACTTCATCTAAAGTTGGATTCTTTTGGACTTTCAGATAACTTTACTACAAGTTCAATGTGTCAGAATGTGGTGATTTTCATGGTCTAATAAAAGCCAGTAAACAGAGCTAGCTTCTGTCCAGGCAGCAGCTGCACAAACCACTCAGCCATGTGTAGTATTACAGAGCAAAGGCCCAGAGCTGCTCTGCCTCTTCTGTCAGTACGGTGTGTATGTGGCTGTTTGCACATGTGCAGTAAGTTCCCACAGAGAGTTCACATGGAGGTGAAGAGGCACAACGCTACGCTGCCTCTTAACTTAACTGCACCGTGTCTGAACTGCACTTCTGTTCACGTTGCCTTGGTGAATGGTCAACACACAGACGTGTCCCCTGGCTTTTTAGCGTCCAGCAGTTTAGCAGCTAATTCAACTGCAGTGATGCTCCACTGGAGAGGTGAACACCTTAAACCTCCTGTAATCCAGAGTCCCCCATATGGGTGACTTGAAGACATGCATAACAATAACAGAGCCCCCACTGCACTGATTATGAAAGAATATGGTCATATTATACGTCAAATTAAACAGCAGAAGCTGGGCTACAACGTGTAAAAACCATGTTTATATGACCCAAACACAGCCCAAACACTACTCAAACAAACAACTAGACATCAAACTTCATAAAGCACCTCTGTGTGGACCCAGTCGCCACATTTCTGGCTCGTATACTACTGTACATAAAGCAAAACACATCAGCGACCTCTCATCTGAACGTGAACATCGGGGCGTCCCCCAGCAACAGCAGCTAGCAGCAGCAGCTAGCAGCAGCAGCTAGCAGCAGCAGCTAGCAGCAGCACGGCAGAGGGAGAAGACAACAACCAGCAAAGTCGAGCAAAAACAGACACTGCGTGGCCAAAACATGGTCGTACATTTGCTCTTACCTTTGCTGTTTTGCCGTGAAAAGGTTGTGTTATGGGTAAATCCACAATATTTCCAGTTGAACTCTGCCTAGTGTGTACATCTGAACTAGCCGGGCCGAAACCCGACGGCGCTAGGACCCTACCATGGATGTAGGACCCTACACGGAAGCCTGGTGCGCGCGCATACAACCCCACGTTGGCCTGCACGTGGATCTGCTGATCTGACTGGTTCATGGCTGTCACATGGCTGCCAGTGCGGCCAATCACATCGACCTGGGTCTAGCGTCATTCCTCTCTCTCTATTGGTTAAAATGAGCCGCCCCCCACTCGAATCGACCACTGCGCTGCAGAGATAGAGGCTGAAAGCCAAACCCACCCAGAAGCTGCTCTGAGAGTGCAGCAGTACGCAGAGAGACTGAATCCACTATTTTAGTTATTTCCAATCGGTTCCAGTAGATTTATTTTCAGTTAGTTCATCCAAATTGTGTGAAAATAAAGATTAAACAATAGTTTATAGTAGCAGGTGGTTCCAAGCTGTGCCAAAAATGGACATTTTGGAAAGTTCGCCTGGATATTTTGTAGTAAAATCTCAATCATTTTGTCCTGCTTCAATTAATCAGAATCAAACCACTGCAGAGACAATGTTCACATGTTGTACAATGATTTTATAGAGAGTTTGAGCTTCATCAGCATTATTCTAAAGGGCACTCATCAAAAATATGATTTTTTTTTTAGGCGAATATTAATTTTATTAATTTTTTTCTGTGTGTCATCTTCATTTACTCTTCACCAGTAACAGATATACTGAAATTTACACATTTCAGCAATTCCTCATTTTTTTCCCTTTACTATGACACCAAAAGTATTCAAATAGACCTTGTGGTTGCAGAGATATACTCATTTTATTATGGATATGCAATTTTCGAGAAAAGGCCTAAAAAATAGGCTGGATTTTGAGCTTTCACCTGAAGAACAACAGCAGCTTTTATCTGACGGGAGACCAACGCCTGAGCTACGGTGGCTAACAGTTAGCAAGTTTTAACCTGCTCTCTCTCTGACACTTAGACACTTTTACACACACACACACACACACACACACACACACACACACACACACACACACACACACACACACACACACACACACACACACACACACACACAGCTGCAGTGATCAGATCATTGATTATTTATCAGACTGAGTGAAATGAGCTGAAAGTGAAGAGTCATTGTCAGTGTGAGAGAAGAACAAGTGGAAACATGAGACAACAACTATTTCAAACGTCCTTCATTCATGACATCAAAGTCAATGATTCAAGTTCTGAGTGAAGATCAATCAGGTTCAGTTGTGGATCAAAGATCTAAGATCTACAACAGTAACAGTCAGTGAACTGACCTCAGAGTCTCCAGTCTACAGTCTGGACTCTCCAGAAAACCACTCAGATGCTTCACTCCTGAATCATGAAGGTAGTTGTGGTTCAGGTCCAGGTGTCTCAGGTGGGAGGGGTTGGACTTCAGAGCTGAGACCAGAGAAGAACAGCTGATCTCTGACAAACTGCAGCTCTTCAATCTGAATAAAGAATAAAAGCAGTGAGTTGAGGACAAAGCTCCTTGTTGACAGCGTTCAGTGTCTCATCATCTGTTCAGAGCTGAAGAAGCTTCAGAAAGAACAAGTTTAGAAAATCAAAGTCCAACAGCTGAAGCAACAGGAAGCAGGTTAAACAGTCACATAGAGAGAAAACAGCTCATTAATATTCATGAGAAGCTGCTGCTGCTTCAACACAGACGCAGTGACTCCGCCTCTTCACCTGTCAGCTCCACCTGTGGCTCCATCCAGACAAACTCATGTTGTGCAGCCACATTGATCAGAGATTTACTGACCATGCTCAAGACAACAAACATGTGAGGCTGAACTCTGTTACCATGACAACTAACGTGTAGAAACACATGTTGAATGAAGCTCAGAGACAGAAAAACCTGAATCACACCTGCTTATTATGGGATGTTGGCTTTGAATGTTTCACTATAAACATCACAGAGCCTCAGGAAAGAGGTGGAGCCAGCAGCTATTGATTATAGATCAGTTATTGTCTGATACATCACATGTGTTTCTGTAGTGGAGGTGAAACATGAAGAGAAACAGAGACTGGACTAAAAACCAGTGAGGTGCAGTCAGGGCTTTGATTTATTCACTTCATCTAAAGTTGGATTCTTTTGGACTTTCAGATAACTTTACTACAAGTTCAATGTGTCAGAATGTGGTGATTTTCATGGTCTAATAAAAGCCAGTAAACAGAGCTAGCTTCTGTCCAGGCAGCAGCTGCACAAACCACTCAGCCATGTGTAGTATTACAGAGCAAAGGCCCAGAGCTGCTCTGCCTCTTCTGTCAGTACGGTGTGTATGTGGCTGTTTGCACATGTGCAGTAAGTTCCCACAGAGAGTTCACATGGAGGTGAAGAGGCACAACGCTACGCTGCCTCTTAACTTAACTGCTCCGTGTCTGAGCTGCACTTCTGTTCACGTTGCCTTGGTGAATGGTCAACACACAGACGTGTCCCCTGGCTTTTTAGCCTCCAGCAGTTTAGCAGCTAATTCAACTGCAGTGATGCTCCACTGGAGAGGTGAACACCTTAATGAGCTTCATCTGAAGAACAACAGCAGCTTTTATCTGACGGGAGACCAACGCCTGAGCTACGGTGGCTAACAGTTAGCAAGTTTTAACCTACTCTCTCTCTGACTCTCTTAGATACACACACACACACACAGCCCAGGTTGTGCGTCTTCTCTGTTGTAAACCTTGTAATAACAGCTTGTTGTGTACAGTTAACATCCTTGTTGCTCAGGTCACTGAAGTCAAGCCAGCCCACACGTTGTTTTAAGGTGCGCGCATATACGGCACATTACGGCAAGAGCGAGAAAGTGCCCGTAAAATGAAAGCAACGCCCCCGAAACGTCTGATGTTGCATTTCAAAATAAGAGCCGGCCTTTCAAAATAAAAGCCTTTAACACTGCATTTGTGCACATTTACAGTATTATTTTAAGAAAAACTGCTAGTTATTACTGTACCATTCCACTTCAGACTGATTGTACTCGACCTGAAGATGATACCCAGAAAAAAACAGACCAACCTGATGTGGAATTTCAGAATAAAAGCCCTTTGAACTTGCATATTTTTGTGTACATTTACAGTATCATTAAAAAAAAACTGCTAGTTATTACTGTACCATTCCACTTCAGACTGATAGTACTCGACCTGAAGATGACACCCAGAAAAAATCAGACCAATCTGATGTGGAATTTCAGAATAAAAGCCCTCTGAACTTTAATATTTTGAAATATTTTGTGTACATTTACAGTATAATTTAAAAAAAATGCTAGTTATTACTGTACCATTCCACTTCAGACTGATAGTACTCGACCTGAAGATGATACCCAGAAAAAATCTGACCAACCTGAAGTGGAATTTCAGAATAAAAGCCCTCTGAACTTTGATATTTTGTTGTACATTTACAGTATAATTAAAAAAAAACTGCTAGTTATTACTGTACCATTCCACTTCAGACTGATAGTACTCGACCTGAAGATGACACCCAGAAAAAATCAGACCAATCTGAAGTGGAATTTCAGAATAAAAGCTCTCTGAACTTGCATATTTTCAAGTATTTTGTGTACATTTACAGAATCATTTTTTTTTTTTAAAAACTGCTAGTTATTACTGTACCATTCCACTTCAGACTGATAGTACTCGACCTGAAGATGACATCCAGAAAAAATCAGACCAATCTGATGTGGAATTTCAGAATAAAAGCCCTCTGAACTTGCATATTTTGAAGTATTTTGTGTACATTTACAGTATCATTTTTTTAAAAACTGCAAGTTATTACTGTACCATTCAACTTCAGACTGATAGTACTCGACCTCAGGATGACACCCAGAAAAAATCAGACCAATCTGATGTGGAATTTCAGAATAAAAGCCCTCTGAACTTTGATATTTTGAAGTATTTTGTGTACATTTACAGTATCATTAAAAGAAAACTGCTAGGTATTACTGTACCATTCCACTTCAGACTGATAGTACTCGACCTCAGGATGACACCCAGAAAAAATCAGACCAATCTGATGTGGAATTTCAGAATAAAAGCCCTCTGAACTTGCATATTTTTAAGTATTTTGTGTACATTTCCAGAATCATTTTTTTAAAAAAAACTGCTAGGTATTACTGTACCATTCCACTTCAGACTGATAGTACACGACCTGAAGATGACACCCAGAAAAAATCAGACCAATCTGATGTGGAATTTCAGAATAAAAGCCCTCTAAACTTTAATATTTTGAAATATTTTGTGTACACTTACAGTATAAATTCTTAAAAACTGCTAGTTATTACTGTACCATTCAACTTCAGACTTATAGTACACGACCTGAAGATGATACCCAGAAAAAATCAGAGCAATCTGATGTGGAATTTCAGAATAAAAGCCCTCTGAACTTTAATATTTTGAAATATTTTGTGTACATTTACAGTATAATTAAAAAAAAAATGCTAGTTATTACTGTACCATTCCACTTCAGACTGATAGTACTCGACCTGAAGATGATACCCAGAAATAATCAGACCAATCTGATGTGGAATTTCAGAATAAAAGCCCTCTAAACTTTAATATTTTGAAATATTTTGTGTACACTTACAGTATAAATTCTTAAAAACTGCTAGTTATTACTGTACCATTCCACTTCAGACTGATAGTACTCGACCTCAGAGTCCTGCACGGGTCCAATTTTGGAAACCCGCGCCCGCCCGACCCGTTGGTTTTTAAGCCCGTGTCCCGACCCATCACCCGTGATTATTTCTGAATACAACCCGGATCCGACCCGCCCGTCAATATTAAGACCCGTTGCCCGACCCGCTGCCCGTTACATCGCCGTCTTCACCGGCGATAACGGGGGTACAGCCGTACTCTTTAGAAAAAAGAAAAAAGAAAAGAAAAGAGAGAGAGGGGGGGGGGCGTACTCTTTCGCAGCTATTTCCGGAACGGAGAATGATAGCGACGTAATTCTTTTTTTAATGAAAGCAGGACACTTCAGCCTTTACATTGATCCCATCGGTGTGTTTGTAGCTTACCCAGAAGCCGAGCAGTCAAGCCATGACAGGCTAAACTCCAGGGAAAGCTGTGAGCGGTCACACGAGCGGCCAAAGATCGTTTATTTACATCAAGATGCTGCTCTGTTGTTGCCGTGTGTGAAAAAAAAAAAAGATTTGCTACGCTGGTTCATGCAGCTGCGCGTGAGTTTTTCTCTGTAGACCTACACACATTCACCCGCGTACCCACCCGCGTTCATTTGAGTTCCGCCCGTGCCCGACCCGTGAATTTTCACAAGACAGCTTATCCACCCGTTGAACACCGTTTTTGCGGGGTACCCGCCGGATACCCGCGGGGATCCGACCCGATGCAGGACTCTGCTCGACCTGAAGATGACATCCAGAAAGAATCAGACCAATCTGATGTGGAATTTCAGAATAAAAGCCCTCTGAACTTTGATATTTTGGTGTACATTTACAGTATAATTAAAAAAAACTGCTAGTTATTACTGTACCATTCCACTTCAGACTGATAGTACTCTACCTGAAGATGACATACAGAAAGAATCAGACCAATCTGATGTGGAATTTCAGAATAAAAGCCCTCTGAACTTGCATATTTTTAAGTATTTTGTGTACATTTACAGTATCTTTTCTTTAAAACTGCTAGTTATTACTGTACCATTCCACTTCAGACTGATAGTACACGACCTGAAGATGATACCCAGAAAAAATCAGACCAATCTGATGTTGAATTTCAGAATAAAAGCCCTCTGAACTTTGATATTTTTGTGTACATTTACAGTACCATTTAAAAAAAAAAAAAAAAAAAAAATGCTAGTTATTACTGTACCATTCAACTTCAGATTGATAGTACTCGACCTCAGGATGGCATCCAGAAAAAAATCAGGGCGATCTGATGTGGAATTTAAATGATAGTGTAAATGTACACAAATCACTTAAAAATATTAAAGTTCAGAGGGCTTTTATTCTGAAATTCCACATCAGATTGGTCTGATTTTTTCTGGGTATCATCTTCAGGTCGAGTACTATCAGTCTGAAGTGGAATGGTACAGTAATAACTAGTAGTTTTTTAAAAAATTATACTGTAAATGTACACAAAATACTTCAAAATATGCAAGTTCAGAGGGCTTTTATTCTGAAATTCCACATCAGATTGGTCTGATTTTTTTTGGGTATCATCTTCAGGTCGAGTACTATCAGTCTGAAGTGGAATGGTACAGTAATAACTAGCAGGTTTTTTTAATTAATGCAGTGTTCAAGGCTTTTATTTTGAAAGGCCGGCTTTTATTTTGAAATGCCACATCAGACGTTTCGGGGTCATTGCTTTTTTCATTTCACGGGCACTTTCTCGCTCTTGCCGTAATGTGCCGTATATGCGCGCACCTTAAAACAACGTGTGGGCTGGCTTGACTTCAGTCTCAGGTTTGAGTGTGGATTGTGTTAAAGGTTTGTTGTGTGATGTGAGCGGTGCTCCAACATGTGATCCTGTTATTGATCCGAGTTGTGTGTTAATAACAGCTGATGTCAGGACGGCATGGATTGTGGGGAAAAGGTGTTGCACATGTTTAAGACTTGGATCTGTGTGAACCATTGTGCATGAATGTGTTTGTTGTGAGGTTGTTGTGTGATGAGCTGTCTGAGGTGCCGACCCCCCACACCCCTGGTCTTGGTCTGTGAGCGCCTGCCTACCCTGTCCTACAGCCTCAGTGTGGATCAGTAGAATATCAGCCTCATGTCTGCAGCTCAGTATCAACACAACTTTCACATCACATTCATCTGAGCACAGAAATAAAACAGAGTCTGACCTCAGAGTCTCCAGTCTACAGTCTGGACTCTCCAGAAAACCACTCAGACCCTTCACTCCTGAATCCTGCAGCTCGTTGTTGGTCAGGTCCAGTTCTCTCAGGTGGGAGGGGTTGGACTTCAGAGCTGAGCCCAGAGAAGAACAGCTGATCTCTGACAAACTGCAGGTCCTCAATCTGAATAAAGAATAAAAGAAGAAGATGAAATGATTGATGATTGATCAGATGTGTCCTGATCAATGATCAGTGTGTAAATGAGTAGAGGGACTTTGTCCTTGTGTTGTTGTGGATCATCATCATGTGGCCTTCTACACACATCATCCACATGTCAGCACAGATTCATCAGCTGCTGCTGACCTCAGATCAGTCTGTCAATATACAATCAATATCTGATCAATACCTGTTGGACTAAACACTGACTACAACTCTCTGATTCAGGACTGAACTGGATCAAAGACACACACACACACACACACACACAGAGGATGATAAACTGTGTGTGTGGTTAGTAGTTGCATGACTTCAGATTTTTTAAAGTCGACTCTAATGTTAAGAAAGTCGAGTCGACGTCGACTAGTCGCTGATGACGTCGTTCATATATATATATTTTTTTTTTTAAGTAGATATTTTTTGGCGTTTTTGCCTTCATTTGATAGACAGTGATATAGACAGGAAAGGGGGAGGCAGAGAGAGGGGGAATGACATGCAGGAAGGAAAAGTCTGCCCGACGCGGGATTCGAACCGGGGACGCCTGCATTGAGGACTGTAGCCTCTACATGGGGCGGCCGCCTTAACCACTGCGCCACGCACCGCCCCAACGTTGTTCTAAAATCACAGGAGGAGGGAAACGCTTTGCAACAATCTGTATCCACTGACTGGTTGATAGAAATCAGTACAGAACAGCAGGTAAATAAACAACCAGTTGTAAATCAGTTTTTTTGTAACATACACTCCTATTGATACTTATCAGTAGGTGACGTCACGGTGCGTTCCACCTGGCCGCCGCCATGCTGGGTACCGAACACTGAGTTAACCTCTATTCAGCTCAGTGCAGCCACGTCCTCTCTGACCAGAAGACTGCTGTCTGATGTAGTTTGGATATGGATATTTCTCATTCTGATGGCCTTGCCTTGAAAGCACACACCATTTCTGCTGAGACGAGCTTTGACAGCGCGGTGCGCCGCTCTCTCTCCCGTTAAAAATTAATCTAGCTCACCCAGCGGACCTCCTCGTCTCTCTCTCTCTCTCTCTCTCTCTCTTTCTCTCTCTGTCTCTCCTCCAAATACACGAAAAGCCAAATCAAATCAGAAATGCGTAGCCCACTTCTTTTTAACTCACAGACATTTATTTTCATAAAGTAATAAAATATCTGGACATTTTGCCACCGTTAACATTGAGACAAAAGGCTGCAGGAATGGAAGAAGAATTCGGCAAATCATCTTATCACGCAAAAAGTCACAACAAACAGGTTTTGCACAATGGTTTGCACAGATAAGTCTTAAAATATGTGCAACACCTTCTCATCACAATACGCCATCTACACAGTTACGTTATCACAAACCGTTAACAATTAATCCACACTCAAACCGAAGCAACAATAGTTTTAACTGTACTCAGCAAGCTGTTATTACAAGGTTTACAACAGATATGACAGACAACCTGGGCCGTGTGTGTGCGTGTATAAGAAAGGGGGGAGGGAGGGAGGGGGTTAGCTGTTAGCTACCGTAGCTCAGGCGTCGGTCTCCCGTCAGGTAAAGCTGCCGTTTATTCCTCAAATGAAGCTCATGTTGAGCGCCTCTCCGGTACAGTTATCCATCACTGCTGTTGAATTAGCCGCTAAACTGCTGGACGCTAAAACCGAGGGGGCGTCTGTGTGTTTACAATTCACGAAAGCAACGTGAACGTACGTGCCGCTCACACTCAGTAGAGTGAGGCAGCCTCCTTTGGCGTACATGTCTCCCAAGCTGTTTAATGACGGTAAAAAATGAAACAGAAAGTAAATATCCTGCATAGTTTCTCTTTTCTGTGCTGCGCTGATCAGAGCGGCGTCCCTACCTAGTGTATTTTACTTAGCAACGACCTGTTAAACAGGAATAACAGACTGTTAAATGCAAAATCAAGATGTAAATAAATATCAGAAATATCAATAAATTATCGGAATACGACATTCAATAGAGCCATGTAATAAAAAAAGGTTTATCCACTATTTTTGTGAGATTTGATGTCACAGCCATGGATGTATTAGGTCACAGCCCATAGACTGCCTTTGGAAGTCGGTACCCAAGATGGCGCTGTGACCGGCTGCGAACGCTGTGTGACGTCACGTGATATCTGGAGCTACTGTGTGTTAGGGAGGAAAACGACACAAGCAAAGGTCTGTAAGCCAATCACCATCACATGTAGCGAACCACAGCCAGACAATGGTGAAGCTTGATGTTTTCAAGAAGCCTTTATTTATGTTCAGCCGTCATCCTTATTTGAACATAATTCTCCTTTTCCTTTCACTCATATCCGTTCTTCTTTCAACACCGTAGAGCTAAAGGACAGATAAATGAAATAAAATGAGCTCTTATGAAGTAAATAAAATAACCTTTGTGAATGATTTTCACCAAAATATGCCTTATGACAATATATATGAACCTTAATCAACATTTTACATGAGATAATGACAATAAAACGTTTGCCATAGACACATAACAGATTCAAAGACTATTGTTAGCTCAACATCACCACCATGAGGCCAAACATATGCACACTACACAGAGGCTAACATTAGCATCGCTATTAGCGTATGACAATTAGCATTTTCCCCACACATAGCCGGACATAAAACATGTTGTTTACACAATACCTTGTTCCCAATTCCAGCTGGGTGCTTAACCATTTTATGTAGAACCCTTTAGGAGCAGAATTATCATGCCTCACTGCACAGTTTGCCGTCTGCTTTGAGAAACGTAAAGAAAACAACGATACGGGAGCTTGTTACTTCCGGCGCCGGATCGCCAAAATAAAAGCACAGGAAGTGAATCTCTTTTTACCAGAAAGTCGTTTTTAGAGTTACTTACATCACAGTCCTGCTCAGTCACAGTTTTTGTTTTTGATTCTGGTTGATTGGTTGTTATTGTTTGTTGTTGTGCGCGACATAGAGCTGCCTATACGAGCAGAGTTTTTTTTTTTTTTGCGCTACATTCACAACTTTCTTTTCATCAACGACCTGTGGAACACTTGCGTGCCGATCCGTGGAGAGCGATCAAGGATCAACACTGATCTGTTTCCAGTGCTCGTGCCCAAAAGGCAAAGGTAGAAGCTGTACACAACCTAGAAAGTCAAAGCGTTGTTTTGATGGGCTTGTGTGTTGTTTTTGTTGTCTTTTTGTTTTGTTTTGTTTTTTCTCTGTCTTATGAATATGTCTGCTATGTACTGTTGATAATAATAATAATTATTATTAATCTAATGTTACCCCCGGGAAAAGGGTGGGGTCAAGGGGAATGGATAAATGGAATTGGAATGAAATAAAACAAAATTAAAAATTGATTAAAAAAAAAAAAACACTGATCTGTTGCACCACTACTCCCTCCCTCATGATCATCCACATCCTCAACTAGAATAAAAATGAATAACCAAGTTTATCAAGGCCGTGCATCAGCAACAGAAGACAATTTAAATCAATTAGGGTGACGGATTAGTTTCATTCAGCCACTCAGCTGTTGTTTCAAGCAGTTAGCAAGTTTTAACCTACTGACACTTAGACACTTTTACACACACACACACACACACACACACACACACACACACACACACACACACACACACACACACACACACACACACACACACACACACACACACACACACACACACACACACACACACACACAGCCCAGGTTGTGTGTCTTCTCTGTTGTAATAACAGCTTGTTGTGTACAGTTAACATCCTTGTTGCTCAGGTCTGAGTGTGGATTGTGTTAAAGGTTTGTTGTGTGATGTGAGCGGTGCTCCAACATGTGATCCTGTTATTGATCTGAGTTGTGTGTTAATAACAGCTGATGTCAGGACGGCATGGATTGTGGGGAAAAGGTGTTGCACATGTTTAAGACTTGGATCTGTGTAAACCATTGTGCATGAATGTGTTTGTTGTGAGGTTGTTGTGTGATGAGCTGTCTGAGGTGCCGACCCCCCACAGCCCTGGTCTTGGTCTGTGAGCGCCTGCCTACCCTGTCCTACAGCCTCAGTGTGGATCAGTAGAATATCAGCCTCATGTCCGCAGCTCAGTATCAACACAACTTTCACATCACATTCATCTGAGCACAGAAATAAAACAGAGTCTGACCTCAGAGTCTCCAGTCTACAGTCTGGACTCTCCAGAAAACCACTCAGACCCTTCACTCCTGAATCCTGCAGCCTGTTTCCACTCAGGTCCAGGTGTCTCAGGTGGGAGGGGTTGGACTTCAGAGCTGAGCCCAGAGAAGAACAGCTGATCTTTGACAAACTGCAGCTCTTCAATCTGAATAAAGAATAAAATAAGAAGATGAAATGATTGATGATTGATCAGATGTGTCCTGATCAATGATCAGTGTGTAAATGAGTAGAGGGACTTTGTCCTTGTGTTGTTGTGGATCATCATCATGTGGCCTTCTACACACATCATCCACACGTCAGCACAGATTCATCAGCTGCTGCTGACCTCAGATCAGTCTGTCAATATACAATCAATATCTGATCAATACCTGTTGGACTAAACACTGACTACAACTCTCTGATTCAGGACTGAACTGGATCAAAGACACACACAGACACACAGACACACAGACACACACACACAGAGGATGATAAACTGTGTGTGTGGTTAGTAGTTGCATGACTTCAGATTTTTCGACTCTATAATGTTATGAAAGTTGAGTCGACGTCGTTCATATCTTTTTTTGTTTTTAAGTATATATTTTTTGGCGTTTTTGCCTTTATTTGATAGACAGTGATATAGACAGGAAAGAGGGAGGCAGAGAGAGGGGGAATGACATGTAGGAAGGAAAGGTCTGCCCGACGCGGGATTCGAACCAGGGACGCCTGCGTTGAGGACTGTAGCCTCTACATGGGGCGGCCGCCTTAACCACTGCGCCACGCACCGCCCCAACATTGTTCATATTTTTCCTGTCATAACTAAAATCATAGGAGGAGGGAAACGCTTTGCAACAATCTGTATCCACTGACTGGTTGATAGAAATCAGTACAGAACAGCAGGTAAATAAACAACCAGTTGTAAATCAGTTTTTTTGTAACATACACTCATATAGAAGTGAAAAGAAAATACTGGAGCTACTGTGTGTTAGGGAGGAAAACGACACAAGCAAAGGTCTGTAAGCCAATCACCATCACATGTAGCGAACCACAGCCAGACAATGGTGAAGCTTGATGTTTTCAAGAAGCCTTTATTTATGTTCAGCCGTCATCCTTATTTGAACATAATTCTCCTTTTCCTTTCACTCATATCCGTTCTTCACCGTAAGAGCTAAAGAACAGATAAGGGACTGTTCGTTATTTATCATCAGTGCCACCGGAGGGATTCACAGGACTTTTTTTTTTTTTTTACATGACCCCCCTGTCGGAGTCAGTAAATTTTAACATGACCCTGCATTAAGCCTTATCAAAAGATACATGACCCCCCCCCCCCAGTCATCGACACGCGACATCGCATCACGTAGCTCGTGACACTACATTATTTCATTTTGACAACTATGTGCAACACCTTCTCATCACAATGCCATTTATCAGCTGTTATTAAAACCCAACTCATCAATAACAGAATCGCGATTGTGGACCAGCTCACATTACACAACAAGCCATTAACAATTAATCCACACTCAAACCGAAGCAACAATAATGTGAACTGCACTCAACAACAACGTATTATTACAAGGTTTACGACAGATATGACAGACAACTGTGTGTGTGTGTGTGTGTGTGTGTGTGTGTGTGTGTGTGTGTGTGTGTGTGTAAGAAAGAGAGGGAAAGAGAGAGAGAGAAGTAGATAAAACCAGCTAACTGTTAGCTACCGTAGCTCAGGCGTCGGTCTCCCGTCAGGTAAAAGCTGCCGTTTATTCCTCAAATGTAGTTCATGAAGTTGAGCCTCTCCGGTACAGTTATCCATCACTGCAGTTGAATTAGCCGCTAAACTGCTGGACGCTAAAACCGAGGGGGGGGGGCGTCTGTTTGTTTACAATTCACAAAAGCAACGTGAACGTACGTGCTGCTCAGACTATGTAGAGTTACGCAATGAGGCAGGCAGGCAGCGTAGCCTCTGTACGGTACTGAAGTTAAACTCACTCACCCATAAAAGACGTGCTAAGCCGTGGGCAGAACCCTTATTGAGTTCTTGGCGAAGCGGTTAGCATCGTCGCCTGCGGTGCGGGAGACCCGGGTTCGAAACCAACTCAGGGCAGATCAGGTCAACATAAAATAACGTTGTGATTCGGGGGCCGTTGCTCTCATTGTCATCAGTGCTTGCAGCTTTGAAATGTCCCGTTTTTGTTTTGTTTTTGTTTTCTGCGGGCATTGCAGTGTCCTCCAGACAAAATGTTGAATGACCCCCCCTCACTGACCTTTTTTTTTTAGTGGACCCACCCCTCAACAAAGAATATTATGACATGACCCCCCCCCATTTTCCTCCGGTGGCCCATTCCATAAATAACGAACGGTCCCTAAATGAAATAAAATGAGCTCTTATGAAGTAAATAAAATAACCTTTGTGAATGATTTTCACCAAAATATGCCTTATGACAATATATATGAACCTTAATCAACATTTTACATGAGATAATGACAATAAAACGTTTGCCATAGACACATAAACAGATTCAAAGACTATTGTTAGCTCAACATCACCACCATGAGGCCAAACATATGCACACTACACAGAGGCTAACATTAGCATCGCTATTAGCGTATGACAATTAGCATTTTCCCCCACATTAAATCGAACATATCACACATAGCCGGACATAAAACATGTTGTTTACACAATACCTTGTTCCCAATTCCAGCTGGGTGCTTAATCATTTTATGTAGAACCCTTTAGGAGCAGGATTATCATGCCTCACTGCACAGTTTGCCGTCTGCTTTGAGAAACGTAAAGAAGACAACGATACGGGAGCTTGTTACTTCCGGCGCCGGATCGCCAAAATAAAAGCACAGGAAGTGAATCTCTTTTTACCAGAAAGTCGTTTTTAGAGTTACTTACATCACAGTCCTGCTCAGTCACAGTTTTTGTTTTTGATTCTGGTTGATTGGTTGTTATTGTTTGTTGTTGTGCGCGACATAGAGCTGTACGGAAGCCCTAAAGGGCCAAGTCCGTATACATTTTTTTATTATCGTTTTCTCGTGATAACGACTTATTATTTCGTTATCTCGAGATAACAAAGTCTGTTTTCTCGTGATAACGAATTAATTTATTTCGTTATCTCGAGATAACAAAGACCGTTTTCTCGTGATAATGAAATAATCATAGAATGTGTGGTTGACATGGTTGCCAAGCAACATGTTTCCCCGGTGCAATCGCTTCTGCTTACGGGGAAGTAGCAGCTGGTTAGCCGCTGTATGTTCGTAGCAGGGGGCTACTACGTATTAACTGACTCGCCGCTCTGTGTGTGTGTGTCGCGGTGATAATTTAACCGTGAAAAGTAGGCTACAACACACACAACATAACGTTACAGCCGCAGTGTTGTGAGTGAATCATGTCGGGACAACCAGGCTTCATGAATCCGTTTCACAGACCCCGGTGCTTGGGGGTCCATGGCACTGGTCCGACCTCCCATTAGTTCGACCTCCCATTAGTCCGACCTCCCATTGGTCCGACAATCGGAGTAATGAGAGTTCGAACTAATGGGAGGTCCTCATTAGATCGAACTGGACTAGTTATTAGTCAAACTCTCCATTCTTACCGTTCACTATGCATTTATATCATTATTCATATAGGCTCCACCTGTCAATAAGACACAAGTGGAAGAAGAGGTGCAGTTTATTGTGTTTCACCAACGAGGAGCTGTCATTACGCACGACTTTTACGCACTGCTGCGCGCTCATTAGTGTCCGTAATTAAACCTTGACACTCATATCAAATCAAACTTACATTACAGACAGGTGGATTGGGTTCTCTGTCTCTCTCTCCCACTCCGAACAGACAGACGGACGCAATCAGAAAGGAAACAGAGGCTGCGCATTGATCCTTTTTTCCTTTCTGGGATCAAACAGATCATGTGCATAATTAACTGCAAAACAAGCACTTCATATTAATAACATATAACGCTCATTATGCTTCCAGCCTGTCTAGCCTCTACCTGCTGTTTTTACTAAACTTAACCAACTCCTTTCTTCATTGCCTGAACCTAACCAAAGCGAAATTTACTTTTTTTTTCTCTCTCTCTCTCAGTCTGCTGCCAGCAGCAGCAGCGGCTGCAGCAGGCTCGCGCCCGTGAAGTGAGCTCAAGCCGGCCAGGTTCAGCCGTGCTCGAGCGGAGGGGGGGAGAGAAAAAAAAGTGTATTTCTTTTACTCTGTACTCTGGGAGGGGGGGCTTTGATTATCAGTTTACACATCTAGATCAGCATTTATGATGGTTGTGCGCGATCTGACATGATCTGGCTCTCTGACTGAATATGGTGATATTCTGGGCCGCGCGTGTATGTGTGTGATGTGCGTAGAGAGAGAGAGAGAGAGAGAGAGAGAGAGAGAGAGAGAGAGAGAGAGAGAGAGAGAGAAAGCTGCATGCTCCTATCAATGGGAGAGCTTGTCACAAAGTAGCGATGACAGTTCGAACTAACGGGACCACCCACTGGTTCGACCTCTTATTGGTCTGACTTGTGGTTGATTTTATCGGAGTAACGGGAGGTCGAACCAATGGGAGGTCGGACCAATGGGCAGTTCCCGTGCTGGGGCCGCCGCCGCCGCCGCTGCTCTAGTGGCGGCCGGGCACCGGGGTCTGTGAAGCGGATTCATGAAGCCGCTCCACAGACCCCGGTGCCAGGCCGTAGGTGGCTCACACACCCGGGGAAGGACATCCTGGCAGTTAAGAGGAGAAACTTTCTGCTTCTTGTTGTTGTTAAGTTTAGGAGCAGCGCAGCGGCTCGCGGCTGCAGCTCTGTTCACTTCATACACTGAGAATGGAGTCAGTGTATGAAGTGAACAGAGCTGCAGCCGCGAGCCGCTGCGCTGCTCCTAAACTAGAAGCAGAAAGTTTCTCCTCTTAACTATGCTGCCAGTATGGCCTTCCCTGGGTGTGTGAGCCCGGCCGCCCCCGCCGCCGCTGCAAGGCGAAGCTCACTGATCGCCTTACCCCAGCGGCGGCGGCTGCCGGGCTCACACACCCTCACTGCCAGTATGGCCTTCCCTGGGTGTGTGAGCCACCTGTGTTGAGTGTTGTGAGTGAATCATGTCGGGACTCGGGACAACCAGGCTCCATGAATCCGCTTCACAGACCCCGGTGCTTGGCCGCCGCCGCCGCTGCTCTAGTGGCGGCCGGGCACCGGGGTTAAGAGGAGCGGGTTCATGAAGCCTGGTTGTCCCGACATGATTCACTCACAACACTGCGGCTGTAACGTTATGTTGTGTGTGTTGTAGCCGAAAAGTAGGTTACAACACACACAACATAGCATTACAGCCGCAGTGTTGTGAGTCATGTCGGGACTCGGGACAACCAGGCTTCATGAATCCGCTTCACAGACCCCGGTGCCCGGCCGCCACTAGAGCAGCGGCGGCGGCGGCCTGGAAGCCTGGTTGTCCCGACATGATTCACTCACAACACTGCGGCTGTAACGTTATGTTGTGTGTGTTGTAGCCTACTTTTCACGGTTAAATTATCACCGCGACACACACACAGAGCGGCGAGTCAGTTAATACGTAGTAGCCCCCTGCTACGAACATACAGCGGCTAACCAGCTGCTACTTCCCCGTAAGCAGAAGCGATTGCACCGGGGAAACATGTTGCTTGGCAACCATGTCAACCACACATTCTATGATTATTTCATTATCACGAGAAAACGGTCTTTGTTATCTCGAGATAACGAAATAAATTAATTCGTTATCACGAGAAAACAGACTTTGTTATCTCGAGATAACGAAATAATAAGTCGTTATCACGAGAAAACGATAATAAAAAAATTTATACGGACTTGGCCCTTTAGGGCTTCCGTAGAGCTGCCTATACGAGCAGAGTTTTTTTTTTTGCGCTACCTTCACAACTTTCTTTTCATCAACGACCTGTGGAACACTTGCGTGCCGATCCGTGGAGAGCGATCAAGGATCAACACTGATCTGTTTCCAGTGCTCGTTCCCAAAAGGCAAAGGTAGAAGCGTTGTTTTGATGGGCTTGTGTGTTGTTTTTGTTGTCTTTTTGTTTTGTTTTGTTTTTTCTCTGTCTTATGAATATGTCTGCTATGTACTGTTGATAATAATAATAATTATTATTAATCTAATGTTACCCCCGGGAAAAGGGTGGGGTCAAGGGGAATGGATAAATGGAATTGGAATGAAATAAAACAAAATTAAAAATTGATAAAAAAAAAAAAAACACTGATCTGTTGCACCACTACTCCCTCCCTCATGATCATCCACATCCTCAACTAGAATAAAGATGAATAACCAAGTTTATCAAGGCCGTGCATCAGCAACAGAAGACAATTTAAATCAATTAGGGTGACGGATTAGTTTCATTCAGCCACTCAGCTGTTGTTTCAAGCAGTTAGCAAGTTTTAACCTACTGACACTTAGACACTTTTACACACACACACACACACACACACACACACACACACAGCCCAGGTTGTGTGTCTTCTCTGTTGTAAACCTTGTAATAACAGCTTGTTGCGTACAGTTAACATCCTTGTTGCTCAGGTCTGAGTGTGGATTGTGTTAAAGGTTTGTTGTGTGATGTGAGCGGTGCTCCAACATGTGATCCTGTTATTGATCTGAGTTGTGTGTTAATAACAGCTGATGTCAGGACGGCATGGATTGTGGGGAAAAGGTGTTGCACATGTTTAAGACTTGGATCTGTGTAAACCATTGTGCATCATGTGTTTGTTGTGAGGTTGTTGTGTGATGAGCTGTCTGAGGTGCCGACCCCCCACAGCCCTGGTCTTGGTCTGTGAGCGCCTGCCTACCCTGTCCTACAGCCTCAGTGTGGATCAGTAGAATATCAGCCTCATGTCTGCAGCTCAGTATCAACACAACTTTCACATCACATTCATCTGAGCACAGAAATAAAACAGAGTCTGACCTCAGAGTCTCCAGTCTACAGTCTGGACTCTCCAGAAAACCACTCAGACCCTTCACTCCTGAACCCTGCAGGTTGTTGTAGCTCAGGTTCAGTTCTCTCAGGTGGGAGGGGTTGGACTTCAGAGCTGAGCCCAGAGAAGAACAGCTGATCTCTGACAAACTGCAGTCCTCCAATCTGAATAAAGAATAAAAGAAGAAGATGAAATGATTGATGATTGATCAGATGTGTCCTGATCAATGATCAGTGTGTAAATGAGTAGAGGGACTTTGTCCTTGTGTTGTTGTGGATCATCATCATGTGGCCTTCTACACACATCATCCACATGTCAGCACAGATTCATCAGCTGCTGCTGACCTCAGATCAGCCTGTCAATATACAATCAATATCTGATCAATACCTGTTGGTCCGTTTGAAAAAAAATATATGAGATTTTCTTCTTCTGATACTATAATCCAGTAGAACTTTTTTATTGCCTACCTGGAAAAAAATATTTAAGTAACACATTATTTAACCTTTAAATAATGTTGAGGGTCCAATGTGACAGATTTTTACATTTAGGAACAGTAAAAACACCCTAAACATTTTTACTCTGACTTTAAGTTGAACTTGTTCTTGACCAACACAACAGATAGCTCCATGTTGCCCCTGTGTGATGTTCAGGGACAGGTCCAGACAGTCTGAAGACAGAGAGCTCTGACGTTTAAGTCCTATAATAATGAGATGAGATGAGATACACGTTGTGACGTTTTTTTTTTAGTACAACTTTTATTTTTAGTGCTAGGGGTGCCAGTCAGGCGTCTGAGTCCTGACATTAAGTCTGTGTCAGACTTGAATTCTAACCCCCAGAAAGGATACACACTTAATCAATACCCAATAATTTCGGATAAGCATGTAACCTCCATTTAAAACATCTTTAAACACTGTACCCAGCACAAGAACAAGAAAAAACAGGACACAACCAAAGCTTATTTTGTTTTCTTTTCCAAAAAAATGTATTTAAATGGTACATAAACAATAAACAAAGTTCTTTTAATTACTGTTTGTCTCAGTTCAATCTACAAAAAATCCGATCTTCAGCAAAAACAGAAAATATCAGGGAAAACCCAAGACAGTCATAAAAAAAGGAAAAAGCCAAAACAAAAGTAATCCAACAAAAATCGATCGGTAATTACTCACGCACACCAGAGGGGGGAGTTGTCAACGTGCACCAGTCAGTCGTCAGTCAGTCAGTCAACAGTCATCTCCAGCGGGACCAAACGGGAGGAGATCACGGATCGTCACAGGAACGGAAGCGGCCGAACGAGGCGAACAAACAGGATTAACTACCACTCTTTTACTTTTCCTCCTGCACTAGGCTACCATACTGATACTAGTATTGGTATCGGTACAACACTAGTTACATTTAGTGCATATAGTTAATTAGGGCCGCGGGCAATCGCACCGGGCACTGGTCCCAACAGCTATGAAATAGCTGCAGGGACCAGTGCCCGGGCTGTTATTGTGTGGATTTTTTCTTATTAGTGTGACTGCTGAAGCAGTCACACTATTGTTCTTCTGTTTGGCCATTTTCTTCCGCCTTTTTACGGTCTTCTTCTAGTCCTTCATACTTTGTGCTATTTCAACAATTCATATATCAAAACGTGCAGCTTTTTTTGAACTTTATCGGCATTACTTTTCTCTTTTTAACTCTTTATACTTTTTAAAATATTTAACTTTTTCTGATTTTTTTCAGCTTTATAATGTGTGTGTGTTGCGTCTAACGAGCAGAGCTAGAGTGGTGTCAGAGTGGAGAGAGGCAAAAAAACATTCTAGAGTTTTTCTGGCTAAACTGTCAGCATGGCCACAAATTAAACTCTAGACAAATTATTTTCTCCAGTTTTGTAGCCACACTTGTCTTCTGGCTAAAATTCTGGTCAAAAATGCAAAGAGACTTAGATAATAATTTAAAATATTTTTTAAATGCAGCCAGGGAGCTCTCTGCTCTCATACAGCTCAATGCATTTTTTTCACAGCAGCAGGAGAAGGAGCTCAACTTTGTAACTTGCTGTTAAGTGCTTTTTAAATCATTTTAATTCACCAAAAAATAGTCACAGGTCACAAAAAAGTCCTCTCCTTACTTGGTGTGGCTAATATATACTCATTTCTCCTTATTTTAAGCATCATTGAAAAATCTCACATTCATGAAAGTCTCAACCTCTCTTATTCACAACTCTGTTTGTAGTCCAGTTGGTAAGGTGTCCGCTTGCCAACCCCAAGGTCACTAGTTCAAATCCAGACTGAGCAATCTTGTTATGTTATGTTGAATTCTGCTCCCCTCCATCACCCTCAATTGGTTACAGGTGGTCGTTAAGAGACGCATTAATTGCTAGTGCCACCATTTGCAGCACATCATCAAATTACAATGGCAACATGCTTAAGTCTGTGCTCTCTGTGGCGAAGTGGCAGAGTTAAGGTTTCCTGATCATGAGGTCATGGGTTCGATTCCTGCCTCATTCATGTTGTACTTTCTGCTAGAGACTTCATTCAAATTCTGATTTGTAGACAAACTTCTAATGGCTCTTTTATGATGCTTTTATAAAGACCCACTCCCGTGAAAATCGTGTTTTTTGAGCTTTTCACATGTTCCTGTGGCATTTTTCTTGTGTTAGAGCACATATCAGCAGAAAAGGAAGTGCAAAATTGCATTTCTGAGTTTTTCTGCCTTCAAACTGCTGTGAACCAATGGCAGACTCAAACTGGCAGTTTCAGGGAGACTGGAGCTGATGTGTCACAGCTCCAGGGGAGGGCACTAGTGCTACAAGCTGCCGCCCCGTTCTTCATCTGGCTCAGAGGTGAAAGGCTTGGCAGCTCAGTGTAGCTGTCAAGGTATAATAGGTATAGCTCACCTGATAGAGCAGCTATCACAGTGAGCAAGGACTATGCTCCAGTCTGTGATCGAATCCCAGTGTAGAGTTTTACACTAAATGCGCTGAATCTGTAATTATACAATGTCCAGCTGTCAGCAACCGGGGGGCAAAGTCAAAGTCTTCTGACCATGAGATTGTGGGTTCAATTCCTACCTTGGTCAACCATTTGTATGGTCATCACTGCTTGCACTATTTTTACAAAAGTGTCCTCTACTTACTTGTTGTGGTTAATTTCTGCACTTTCCTTACTTTTTTTTTTAAGCAGAAGCCAGTGATCCTCTTATAAAAGGTTTTCTTTGCCCCTCATATACTGTCTCTGTCTGTAGCCTAGTGGTTAGCTGAGGGTTGCTGGTTCAAATCTTGCCTCAACAACAATTATAGTGAATTATTTTCCCAGTCGTCCTCTGTTGACTTCTGATAACTTGCTTCATGTTGAAACTGCTGCTCTCAGCCTGAAATTCACAGAAATTTTCATTCTAAGTCATTCAAGCTTGACTCTCAAGCTTTCTTGATGTTGACAGTGCAGATCATTAACAGACAACAGTCTCTGCAACTGTGTGCACTGTGGCCTAGAGGCAGAGTGGAAGTCTACTGACCATGAGATTGTGGGTTCGATTCCGACCTTGGTCAAACATTTGTATGGTGGTCACTGCTTGCACTATTTGCTAATTCTGCAACAGAAAACAAAAATCTCATATTCATCAAACCTCTACTTCACTATTAGTGTTGGAATAGCCCAGTGGATAAGGTTCCTGCCATCTAACCACAAGGTCACTGGTTCAAATCCCACCTGAGCAGTCTTGTTAGTGTTTCAGCAACTTTGAACTTTAAAGACCCGCTCCCATGAAAATCATGTTTTTCGTGCTTTTCACAAGTTCCTGTGGCATTTTTCTTGTGTTAGAGCACATATCAGCAGAAAAGGAAGTGCAAAATTGCATTTCTGAGTTTTTCTGCCTTCAAATTGCTGTGAACCAATGGCAGACGCAAACTGGCAGTTTCAGGGAGACTGGAGCTGACGTGTCACAGCTCCAGGGGAGGGCACTAATGCTACAAGCTCCTAGCCTCGTAAACCAGCCTCTCGCAGAAATGCATTTCATTTCATTTCATTTCATTTGGGGTGGGCGGCAGCAGGGCGGGAGTAGTAGCAAAGACGGTTTAATATCTTTGGTAGTAGCGTTGACAGACAACCCCATTCAGCCAATCAACAAGTTGGTGTAGCGACGGGGCTTTGCACCAGTCGGTCCCTGATTGGCCAACGTGTCAATCACAGCGGCGACGCTGATTGGCTCGGCCTTCTGAGGGTTTCAGTCGAAACGCTTAGAATGGGGATGAGGCCAGACTCTCCCTCGGAATGAAATGAAATGCACTTCCGCGAGAGGCTGGTTTACGAGGCTAACAAGCTCCCACCCCGTTCTTCATCTGGCTCAGAGGTGAAAGCCTTGGCAGCTCGGTGTAGCTGTCAAGGTATAACAGGTATAGCTCACCTGGCACCCTGATGGGGTACGAGGAGGTGGCTGGGCGGGTGCAAAACAGCGCAGTCTCCGCCCACCCCCCAGAGGTGAATTGCTAATGTGCATGGCTAATGAGCTGGTTTTAAAATGGCCGAAAAGGGTTGCGGTAAAGGTTTATTGATCATGAGGTCATGGGTTCGATTCCTTACTTTTTTTTTTAAGCAGAAGCCAGTGATCCTCTTATCAAAGGTTTTCTTTACCCCTCACATACTGTCTCTGTCTGTAGCCTAGTGGTTAGCTTGCTGGTCTGGAGACCTGAAGGTTGCTGGTTCAAATCTTGCCTCAACAACAATTATAGTGAATTATTTTCCCAGTTGTCCTCTGTTGACTTCTGATAACTTGCTTCATGTTGAAACTGCTGCTCTCAGCCTGAAATTCACAGAAATTTTCATTCTAAGTCATTCAAGCTTGACTCTCAAGCTTTCTTGATGTTGACAGTGTGCAGATCATTAACAGACAACAGTCTCTGCAACTGTGTGTGCACTGTGGCCTAGAGGCAGAGTGGAAGTCTAATAACCATGAGGTTGTGGGTTCGATTCTGACCTTGGTCAAACATTTGTATGGTGATCACTGCTTGCACTATTTGCTAATTCTGCAACAGCGTTCAGTTGCTATCAGCAGTCACACCATTTCCATTCTTGGAAATGCTTTTTCTAGTTAGTGTGACTGCTGAAGCAGTCACACTATTGTTCTTCTGTTTGGCCATTTTCTTCCGCCTTTTTACGGTCTTCTTCTAGTCCTTCATACTTTGTGCTATTTCAACAATTCATATATCAAAACGTGCAGCTTTTTTTGAACTTTATCGGCATTACTTTTCTCTTTTTAACTATTTATACTTTTTCAAATATTTAACTTTTTCACAAAAAATCTCACATTCATCAAAGTCTCAACCTCTCTTCTTCACAACTCCACTGTAGTGTAGGGGTTAGGGTGGATGCTTGCCAACCCTAAGGTCACTGGTTCGAATCCAAGGGAAGAACTCTTGTTATGTTATGTTGAATTCTGCTCTCCTCCCCCGCCTTCAATTGGTTACAGGTGTTTGTTATCTCCTTGATTACTCATACCAGTTTGCAGCACATCATCACATTACAATGAATGACAACAGTTTTGAAAGCAGTGTGCTCTCTGTAGCCGAGTGGCAGAGTAAAGGTTTAGTGATCATATGGTCATGGGTTTGATTCCTGCCTCAGTCTTTTCACTTCATTGCTTGACTTTTGATTCCAATTATTCAGCTGTCATTGGACAGTCTTTGATTCCTCATAGTATAAAGCTCATTGTAACTCAGGTTCTCTGTGGCCATATGGTTAGTGCTCAGCCTGAAATTCACAGACATTTTCATTCTAAGTCATTCAAGCTTGACTCTCAAGCTTTCTTGATGTTGACAGTGTGCAGATCATTAACAGACAACAGTCTCTGCAACTGTGTGTGCACTGTGGCCTAGAGGCAGAGTGGAAGTCTAATGACCATGAGGATGTGGGTTCGATTCTGACCTTGGTCAAACATTTGTATGGTGATCACAGCTTGCACTATTTGCTAATTCTGCAACAGCGTTCAGTTGCTGTCAGCAGTCACACCATTTCCATTCTTGGAAATGCTTTTTCTAGTTAGTGTGACTGCTGGAAGCAGTCACACTATTGTTCTTCTGTTTGGCCATTTTCTTCCGCCTTTTTACGGTCTTCTTCTAGTCCTTCATACTTTGTGCTATTTCAACAATTCATATATCAAAACGTGCAGCTTTTTTTGAACTTTATCGGCATTACTTTTCTCTTTTTAACTATTTATACTTTTTCAATTATTTAACTTTTTCTGATTTTTTTCAGCTTTATAATGGGTGTGTATTGCGTCTAACGAGCAGAGCCAGAGTGGTGCTAGAGTGGAGAGAGGCACAAAAACATTCTAGAGTTTTTCTGGCTAAACTGTCAGCACGGCCACAAATTAAACTCTAGACAAATTATTTTCTCCAGTTTTGTAGCCACACTTGTCTTCTGGCTAAAATTCTGGTCAAAAATGCAAAGAGACTTAGATAATAATTTTAAATATTTTTTAAATGCAGCCAGGGAGCTCTCTGCTCCCATTCAGCTCAATGCATTTTTTTCACATCAGCAGGAGAAGGAGCTCAACTTTGTAACTTGCTGTTAAGTGCTTTTTAATTCATTTTAATTCACCAAAAAATAGTCACAGGTCACAAAAAAGTCCTCTTCTTACTTGGTGTGGCTAATGTATACTCATTTATTTTTATTTTAAGCATCATTGAAAAATCTCACATTCATCAAAGTCTCAACCTCTCTTCTTCACAACTACACTGTAGTGTAGGGGTTAGGGTGGATGCTTACCAACCCTAAGGTCACTGGTTCGAATCCAAGGGAAGAACTCTTGTTATGTTATGTTGAATTCTGCTCTCCTCCCCCGCCTTCAATTGGTTACAGGTGTTTGTTATCTCCTTGATTACTCATACCAGTTTGCAGCACATCATCACATTACAATGAATGACAACAGTCTTGAAAGCAGTGTGCTCTCTGTAGCCGAGTGGCAGAGTAAAGGTTTAGTGATCATATGGTCATGGGTTCGATTCCTGCCTCAGTCTTTTCACTTCATTGCTTGACTTTTGATTCCAATTATTCAGCTGTCATTGGACAGTCTTTGATTCCTCATAGTATAAAGCTCATTGTAACTCAGGTTCTCTGTGGCCATATGGTTAGTGTGTTAGGTGTTGTGCTATTTCAACAATTCATATATCAAAACGTGCAGCTTTTTTTTAACTTTATCGGCATTACTTTTCTCTTTTTAACTATTTATACTTTTTCAAATATTTAACTTTTTCTGCAAATTAAACTCTAGACAAATTATTTTCTCCAGTTTTGTAGCCACACTTGTCTTCTGGCTAAAATTCTGGTCAAAAATGCAAAGAGACTTAGATAATAATTTTAAATATTTTTTAAATGCAGCCAGGGAGCTCTCTGCTCTCATTCAGCCCAATGCTGAGAATTCTCCACAACTCTGTCTGAAACATGCTTATGTCTGTGCTCTCTGTGGCGAAGTGGCAGAGTAAAGGTTTATTGATCATGAGGTCATGGGTTCGACTCCTTACTTTTTTTTTTTAAGTAGAAGCCAGTGATCCTCTTATCAAAGGTTTTCTTTACCCCTCACATACTGTCTCTGTCTGTAGCCTAGTGGTTAGCTTGCTGAGCTGGAGACCTGAAGGTTGCTTGTTCAAATCTTGCCTCAACAACAATTATAGTGAATTATTTTCCCAGTTGTCCTCTGTTGACTTCTGATAACTTGCTTCATGTTGAAACTGCTGCTCTCAGCCTGAAATTCACAGAAATTTTCATTCTAAGTCATTCAAGCTTGACTCTCAAGCTTTCTTGATGTTGACAGTGTGCAGATCATTAACAGACAACAGTCTCTGCAACTGTGTGTGCACTGTGGCCTAGAGGCAGAGTGGAAGTCTAATGACCATGAGGTTGTGGGTTCGATTCTGACCTTGGTCAAACATTTGTATGGTGATCACTGCTTGCACTATTTGCTAATTCTGCAACAGCGTTCAGTTGCTATCAGCAGTCACACCATTTCCATTCTTGGAAATGCTTTTTCTAGTTAGGGCCACGGGCAATCGCACCGGGCACTGGTCCCAACAGCTATGAAATAGCTGCAGGGACCAGTGCCCGGGCTTCGCCCGGGCACTACTGTTATTGTGTGGATTTTTTCTTATTATTTTTCCACTTCCGGCCAACTTTCGGTTCGCTACTAGTCCTGCAACTCGAAGAGTTGCAGGACAAATTATATATCAAAATGTGCGTCCTGATCGGGATCGGTGTGCTATTACTTTTCTCAACAGTGTACGAATTATTCGCGACGTAAGTCGCGATTTACTGCGCAAAATTTTTGCATGTAAGTCAATGGGACGGGCGGGAAAAAAAGAGCGAAAGAGACCAATCATTGGAGTTTAACAAAAGTCTACTGCTCAGGCATACTTTCATCTAGAGACTCCATTTAAACTTTAAACAGTAGACACAAGTCTTGTGTATTGTCGTATTACTCCACGTTTTGATAGGTCATATAGTTTTTGATCAATCCCTGATCAATGACCATGATCATTTTTGGAGAAATTATGAGATTATAATGGGTGTGTATTGGACAGAATGTTCGTGTCAGAGTGCGTGACATCATCGGTTAGAGTGGGAGAGAGTGAAGAAACATTCTGTATTTTTTCTGGATAAACTGTCAGCACGGCCACAATTTACACTCTACAGACATAATTTTTTCAGAATTTGTAAGACAAACTTGTTATCTCTCATGTCATGTGCTCAAAATATCAGAGAGACTTACAGAATTGACAGAATCAGCCTCTGAGTGCGGCCACGTCTGTCCCTGCTCCTCATTGAGTCCAATACAAATATTTTCTGAGAGGAGCAGAACGGCCTGATGTTTTAAAACTGCCAGCGTCGCCAAAATATTTACTGTAGAAACACCAAATCGTACCGAAATTTTCAGTAAGTCCTTAGAGCAACGTTGATCTGTGTTTTGTTCTGATAGGAGTTACCGTTTTCTCATGCTAGGCCTAATTGTGAGACCGGTTTAGAGGCAGAAAATGGCTCTTTTTCTCCACGTTTCTGTCTGCCTCAGCCTGCGGGGGCCCCTATCGCCGTGGTAACCTCTTTGATCCTCAGGCCAGAGCTCGTTAACTTCATAAACAATCCACCTGGCGCTCGTTTAAATGTTTATAAACACAGACACAGCTAAATCAGACTGACACAGGATGCAGCTACTAACTAACTATGTGTCAAGTCAGTCACACACACACACACAGACTCTAGAGCCAGCTTCATGTGATTACAGTCACACACCTACACACACACACACACACACACAGACTCTAGAGCCAGCTTCATGTGATTACAGTTACACACACACACACACACACACACACAAACACACACACACACACACACACACACACACACACACACACACACACACACACACACACACAGTTAACCTAATGTGATTACAGCTCCTCCATATCAGTGCTTATAGAAAGATGATCATGTGTCTGTCTGATCAGCTCTGTCTTGACCTTAAGATCGTGGGTTTGATTCCCATGTTGACAGAGATGGCACAACCCGCAGTAGCTCCCGTGGCCCATTCAAAATTTCCCGAGAGGAAATTTTCTAGTTAGTGTGACTGCTGAAGCAGTCACACTATTGTTCTTCTGTTTGGCCATTTTCTTCCGCCTTTTTACGGTCTTCTTCTAGTCCTTCATACTTTGTGCTATTTCAACAATTCATATATCAAAACGTGCAGCTTTTTTTGAACTTTATCGGCATTACTTTTCTCTTTTTAACTATTTATACTTTTTAAAATATTTAACTTTTTCACAAAAAATCTCACATTCATCAAAGTCTCAACCTCTCTTCTTCACAACTCCACTGTAGTGTAGGGGTTAGGGTGGATGTTTGCCAACCCTAAGGTCACTGGTTCGAATCCAAGGGAAGAACTCTTGTTATGTTATGTTGAATTCTGCTCTCCTCCCCCGCCTTCAATTGGTTACAGGTGTTTGTTATCTCCTTGATTACTCATACCAGTTTGCAGCACATCATCACATTACAATGAATGACAACAGTCTTGAAAGCAGTGTGCTCTCTGTAGCCGAGTGGCAGAGTAAAGGTTTATTGATCATGAGGTCTTGGGTTCGATTCCTGCCTCAGTCTTTTCACTTCATTGCTTGACTTTTGATTCCAATTATTCAGCTGTCATTGGACAGTCTTTGATTCCTCATAGTATAAAGCTCATTGTAACTCAGGTTCTCTGTGGCCATATGGTTAGTGCTCAGCCTGAAATTCACAGACATTTTCATTCTAAGTCATTCAAGCTTGACTCTCAAGCTTTCTTGATGTTGACAGTGTGCAGATCATTAACAGACAACAGTCTCTGCAACTGTGTGTGCACCGTGGCCTAGAGGCAGAGTGGAAGTCTAATAACCATGAGGATGTGGGTTCGATTCTGACCTTGGTCAAACATTTGTATGGTGATCACAGCTTGCACTATTTGCTAATTCTGCAACAGCGTTCAGTTGCTGTCAGCAGTCACACCATTTCCATTCTTGGAAATGCTTTTTCTAGTTAGTGTGACTGCTGAAGCAGTCACACTATTGTTCTTCTGTTTGGCCATTTTCTTCCGCCTTTTTACGGTCTTCTTCTAGTCCTTCATACTTTGTGCTATTTCAACAATTCATATATCAAAACGTGCAGCTTTTTTTGAACTTTATCGGCATTACTTTTCTCTTTTTAACTATTTATACTTTTTCAAATATTTAACTTTTTCACAAAAAATCTCACATTCATCAAAGTCTCAACCTCTATTCTCCACAACTGCGCTGTAGTGTAGGGGTTAGGGTGGATGTTTGCCAACCCTAAGGTCACTGGTTCGAATCCAAGGGAAGAACTCTTGTTATGTTATGTTGAATTCTGCTCTCCTCCCCCGCCTTCAATTGGTTACAGGTGTTTGTTATCTCCTTGATTACTCATACCAGTTTGCAGCACATCATCACATTACAATGAATGACAACAGTCTTGAAAGCAGTGTGCTCTCTGTAGCCGAGTGGCAGAGTAAAGGTTTAGTGATCATATGGTCATGGGTTTGATTCCTGCCTCAGTCTTTTCACTTCATTGCTTGACTTTTGATTCCAATTATTCAGCTGTCATTGGACAGTCTTTGATTCCTCATAGTATAAAGCTCATTGTAACTCAGGTTCTCTGTGGCCATATGGTTAGTGTGTTAGGTGTTGTGCTATTTCAACAATTCATATATCAAAACGTGCAGCTTTTTTTGAACTTTATCGGCGTTACTTTTCTCTTTTTAACTATTTATACTTTTTAAAATATTAAACTTTTTCTGCAAATTAAACTCTAGACAAATGATTTTCTCCAGTTTTGTAGCCACACTTGTCTTCTGGCTAAAATTCTGGTCAAAAATGCAAAGAGACTTAGATAATAATTTAAAATATTTTTTAAATGCAGCCAGGGAGCTCTCTGCACATCATCACATTACAATGGCAACATGCTTATGTCTGTGCTCTCTGTGGTGAAGTGGCAGAGTAAAGGTTTAGTGATCATGAGGTTGTGGGTTCGATTACTGGTTCAAATCTTGCCTCATCAACAATTATAGTGAATTATTTTCCCAGTCGTCCTCTGTTGACTTCTGATAACTTGCTTCATGTTGAAACTGCTGCTCTCAGCCTGAAATTCACAGAAATTTTCATTCTAAGTCTTACTTGGTGTGGCTAATTTCTGCACTTTCCTTACCTTTTTTTAAGCAGGAGCCAGTGATCCTCTTATTAAAGGTTTTCTTTGCCACTCACATACTGTCTCTGCCTGTAGCCTAGTGGTTAGCTTGCTGAGCTGGAGACCTGAAGGTTACTGGTTCAAATCTTGCCTCAATAACAATTATTCACAGAAATTTTCATTGTAAGTCATTCAAGCTTGACTCTCAAGCTTTCTTGATGTCAGCGTGAGACAGAGTGCAGCTCATCAACAGACAACAGTCTCTGCAACTGTGTGTGCACTGTGGCCTAGAGGCAGAGTGGAAGTCTATTGACCATGAGGTTGTGGGTTCGAGTCCGACCTTGGTCAAACATTTGTATGGTGATCACTGCTTGCACTATTTGCTAATTCTGCAACAGCGTTCAGCTGCTGTCAGCAGTCACACCATTTCCATTCTTGGAAATGCCTTTTCTAGTTAGGGCCGCGGGCAATCGCACCGGGCACTGGTCCCAACAGCTATGAAATAGCTGCAGGGACCAGTGCCCGGGCGAAGCCCGGGCACTACTGTTATTGTGTGGATTTTTTCTTCCTTATTAGTGTGACTGCTGAAGCAGTCACACTATTGTTCTTCTGTTTGGCCATTTTCTTCCGCCTTTTTACGGTCTTCTTCTAGTCCTTCATACTTTGTGCTATTTCAACAATTCATATATCAAAACGTGCAGCTTTTTTTGAACTTTATCGGCATTACTTTTCTCTTTTTAACTATTTATACTTTTTCAAATATTTAACTTTTTCTGATTTTTTTCAGCTTTATAATGGGTGTGTATTGCGTCTAACGAGCAGAGCCAGAGTGGTGTCAGAGTGGAGAGAGGCAAAAAAACATTCTAGAGTTTTTCTGGCTAAACTGTCAGCACGGCCACAAATTAAACTCTAGACAAATTATTTTCTCCAGTTTTGTAGCCACACTTGTCTTCTGGCTAAAATTCTGGTCAAAAATGCAAAGAGACTTAGATAATAATTTTAAATATTTTTTAAATGCAGCCAGGGAGCTCTCTGCTCCCATTCAGCCTAATGCATTTTTTTCACATCAGCAGGAGAAGGAGCTCAACTTTGTAACTTGCTGTTAAGTGCTTTTTAAATCATTTTAATTCACCAAAAAATAGTCACAGGTCACAAAAAAGTCCTCTTCTTACTTGGTGTGGCTAATATATACTCATTTATTTTTATTTTAAGCATCATTGAAAAATCTCACATTCATCAAAGTCTCAACCTCTCTTCTTGACAACTCCACTGTAGTGTAGGGGTTAGGGTAACTGCTTGTCAACCCTAAGGTCACTGGTTCGAATCCAAGGGAAGAACTCTTGTTATGTTATGTTGAATTCTGCTCTCCTCCCCCGCCTTCAATTGGTTACAGGTGTTTGTTATCTCCTTGATTACTCATACCAGTTTGCAGCACATCATCACATTACAATGAATGACAACAGTCTTGAAAGCAGTGTGCTCTCTGTAGCCGAGTGGCAGAGTAAAGGTTTAGTGATCATATGGTCATGGGTTCGATTCCTGCCTCAGTCTTTTCACTTCATTGCTTGACTTTTGATTCCAATTATTCAGCTGTCATTGGACAGTCTTTGATTCCTCATAGTATAAAGCTCATTGTAACTCAGGTTCTCTGTGGCCATATGGTTAGTGTGTTAGGTGTTGTGCTATTTCAACAATTCATATATCAAAACGTGCAGCTTTTTTTGAACTTTATCGGCATTACTTTTCTCTTTTTAACTATTTATACATTTTCAAATATTTAACTTTTTCTGCAAATTAAACTCTAGACAAATTATTTTCTCCAGTTTTGTAGCCACACTTGTCTTCTGGCTAAAATTCTGGTCAAAAATGCAAAGAGACTTAGATAATAATTTTAAATATTTTTTAAATGCAGCCAGGGAGCTCTCTGCTCTCATTCAGCCCAATGCTGAGAATTCTCCACAACTCTGTCTGAAACATGTTTATGTCTGTGCTCTCTGTGGCGAAGTGGCAGAGTAAAGGTTTATTGATCATGAGGTCTTGGGTTCGATTCCTTACTTTTTTTTTTAAGCAGAAGCCAGTGATCCTCTTATCAAAGGTTTTCTTTACCCCTCACATACTGTCTCTGTCTGTAGCCTAGTGGTTAGCTTGCTGGTCTGGAGACCTGAAGGTTGCTGGTTCAAATCTTGCCTCAACAACAATTATAGTGAATTATTTTCCCAGTCGTCCTCTGTTGACTTCTGATAACTTGCTTCATGTTGAAACTGCTGCTCTCAGCCTGAAATTCACAGAAATTTTCATTCTAAGTCATTCAAGCTTGACTCTCAAGCTTTCTTGATGTTGACAGTGTGCAGATCATTAACAGACAACAGTCTCTGCAACTGTGTGTGCACCGTGGCCTAGAGGCAGAGTGGAAGTCTAATGACCATGAGGTTGTGGGTTCGATTCTGACCTTGGTCAAACATTTGTATGGTGATCACTGCTTGCACTGTTTGCTAATTCTGCAACAGCGTTCAGTTGCTATCAGCAGTCACACCATTTCCATTCTTGGAAATGCTTTTTCTAGTTATTCTTCGTCCTCTTCCGGACTATTTTCGATTCGCTACTAGTCCTGCAACTCGAAGAGTTGCAGGACATATTATATATCAAAACGTGCGGCTTGATCGGGATCGGTGTGCTATTACTTTTCTCAACAGTTTACGAATTTTTCGCGACGTAGTCGCGAAAAACTGCGCAAAATTTTTGCATGTAAGTCAATGGGACGGGCGGAAAAAAAAGACCGAAAAAGACCAATCATTAGAGTTTAACAAACGTCTACTGCTCAGGCATACTTTCACCTAGAGACTCCATTTAAACTTTAAACAGTAGACACAAGTCTTGTGTATTGTCGTATTACTCCACGTTTTGATAGGTCATATAGTTTTTGATCAATCCATGATCAATGACCATGATCATTTCTGGAGAAATTATGAGTTTATAATGGGTGTGTATTGCATGGAATGTTCGTGTCAGAGTGCGTGACATCATCGGTTAGAGTGGGAGAGAGTGAAGAAACATTCTGTATTTTTTCTGGATAAACTGTCAGCACGGCCACAATTTACACTCTACAGACATAATCTTTTCAGAATTTGTAAGACAAACTTGTTATCTCTCATGTCATGTGCTCAAAATATCAGAGAGACTTACAGAATTGACAGAATCAGCCTCTGAGTGCGGCCACGTCTGTCCCTGCTCCTCATTGAGTCCAATACAAATATTTTCTGAGAGGAGCAGAACGGCCTGATGTTTTAAAACTGCCAGCGTCGCCAAAATATTTACTGTAGAAACACCAAATCGTACCGAAATTTTCAGTAAGTCCTTAGAGCAACGTTGATCTGTGTTTTGTTCTGATAGGAGTTACCGTTTTCTCATGCTAGGCCTAATTGTGAGACCGGTGCAGAGGCAGAAAATGGCTCTTTTTCTCCACGTTTCTGTCTGTCTCAGCCTGCGGGGGCCCCTATCGCCGTGGTAACCTCTTTGATCCTCAGGCCAGAGCTCGTTAACTTCATAAACAATCCACCTGGCGCTCGTTTAAATGTTTATAAACACAGACACAGCTAAATCAGACTGACACAGGATGCAGCTACTAACTAACTATGTGTCAAGTCAGTCACACACACACACACACACAGACTCTAGAGCCAGCTTCATGTGATTACACACACACACACAGACTCTAGAGCCAGCTTCATGTGATTACAGTTACACACACACACAGACTCTAGAGCCAGCTTCATGTGATTACAGTCACACACACACACACACACACACACACACACACACACACACACACACACACACACACACACACACACACACACACACACACACACAGTTAACCTAATGTGATTACAGCTCCTCCATATCAGTGCTTATAGAAAGATGATCATGTGTCTGTCTGATCAGCTCTGTCTTGCGCTTAAGATCGTGGGTTTGATTCCCATGTTGACAGAGATGGCAAAATCGGCAGTAGCCCCGCGGCCCATTCAAAATTTCCCGAGAGGAAATTTTCTAGTTAGTGTGACTGCTGAAGCAGTCACACTATTGTTCTTCTGTTTGGCCATTTTCTTCCGCCTTTTTACGGTCTTCTTCTAGTCCTTCATACTTTGTGCTATTTCAACAATTCATATATCAAAACGTGCAGCTTTTTTTGAACTTTATCGGCATTACTTTTCTCTTTTTAACTATTTATACTTTTTCAAATATTTAACTTTTTCACAAAAAATCTCACATTCATCAAAGTCTCAACCTCTCTTCTTCACAACTCCACTGTAGTGTAGGGGGTAGGGTAACTGCCTGCCAATCCTAAGGTCACTGGTTCGAATCCAAGGGAAGAACTCTTGTTATGTTATGTTGAATTCTGCTCTCCTCCCCCGCCTTCAATTGGTTACAGGTGTTTGTTATCTTCTTGATTACTCATACCAGTTTGCAGCACATCATCACATTAGAATGAATGACAACAGTCTTGAAAGCAGTGTGCTCTCTGTAGCCGAGTGGCAGAGTAAAGGTTTAGTGATCATATGGTCATGGGTTCAATTCCTACCTCAGTCTTTTCACTTCATTGCTTGACTTTTGATTCCAATTATTCAGCTGTCATTGGACAGTCTTTGATTCCTCATAGTATAAAGCTCATTGTAACTCAGGTTCTCTGTGGCCATATGGTTAGTGTGTTAGGTGTTGTGCTATTTCAACAATTCATATATCAAAACGTGCAGCTTTTTTTGAACTTTATCGGCATTACTTTTCTCTTTTTAACTATTTATACTTTTTCAAATATTTAACTTTTTCTGCAAATTAAACTCTAGACAAATTATTTTCTCCAGTTTTGTAGCCACACTTGTCTTCTGGCTAAAATTCTGGTCAAAAATGCAAAGAGACTTAGATAATAATTTTAAATATTTTTTAAATGCAGCCAGGGAGCTCTCTGCTCTCATTCAGCCCAATGCTGAGAATTCTCCACAACTCTGTCTGAAACATGCTTATGTCTGTGCTCTCTGTGGCGAAGTGGCAGAGTAAAGGTTTATTGATCATGAGGTCATGGGTTCGATCCCTTACTTTTTTTTTTAAGCAGAAGCCAGTGATCCTCTTATCAAAGGTTTTCTTTACCCCTCACTTACTGTCTCTGTCTGTAGCCTAGTGGTTAGCTTGCTGGTCTGGAGACCTGAAGGTTGCTGGTTCAATTCTTGCCTCAACAACAATTATAGTGAATTATTTTCCCAGTTGTCCTCTGTTGACTTCTGATAACTTGCTTCATGTTGAAACTGCTGCTCTCAGCCTGAAATTCACAGAAATTTTCATTCTAAGTCATTCAAGCTTGACTCTCAAGCTTTCTTGATGTTGACAGTGTGCAGATCATTAACAGACAACAGTCTCTGCAACTGTGTGTGCACCGTGGCCTAGAGGCAGAGTGGAAGTCTAATGACCATGAGGTTGTGGGTTCGAGTCCGACCTTGGTCAAACATTTGTATGGTGATCACTGCTTGCACTATTTGCTAATTCTGCAACAGCGTTCAGTTGCTGTCAGCAGTCACACCATTTCCATTCTTGGAAATGCTTTTTCTAGTTAGTGTGACTGCTGAAGCAGTCACACTATTGTTCTTCTGTTTGGCCATTTTCTTCCGCCTTTTTACGGTCTTCTTCTAGTCCTTCATACTTTGTGCTATTTCAACAATTCATATATCAAAACGTGCAGCTTTTTTTGAACTTTATCGGCATTACTTTTCTCTTTTTAACTATTTATACTTTTTAAAATATTTAACTTTTTCACAAAAAATCTCACATTCATCAAAGTCTCAACCTCTCTTCTTCACATCTCCACTGTAGTGTAGGGGTTAGGGTGGATGTTTGCCAACCCTAAGGTCACTGGTTCGAATCCAAGGGAAGAACTCTTGTTATGTTATGTTGAATTCTGCTCTCCTCCCCCGCCTTCAATTGGTTACAGGTGTTTGTTATCTCCTTGATTACTCGTACCAGTTTGCAGCACATCATCACATTACAATGAATGACAACAGGTTTGAAAGCAGTGTGCTCTCTGTAGCCGAGTGGCAGAGTAAAGGTTTAGTGATCATACGGTCATGGGTTCGATTCCTGCCTCAGTCTTTTCACTTCATTGCTTGACTTTTGATTCCAATTATTCAGCTGTCATTGGACAGTCTTTGATTCCTCATAGTATAAAGCTCATTGTAACTCAGGTTCTCTGTGGCCATATGGTTAGTGCTCAGCCTGAAATTCACAGACATTTTCATTCTAAGTCATTCAAGCTTGACTCTCAAGCTTTCTTGATGTTGACAGTGTGCAGATCATTAACAGACAACAGTCTCTGCAACTGTGTGTGCACTGTGGCCTAGAGGCAGAGTGGAAGTCTAATAACCATGAGGATGCGGGTTCGATTCTGACCTTGGTCAAACATTTGTATGGTGATCACAGCTTGCACTATTTGCTAATTCTGCAACAGCGTTCAGTTGCTGTCAGCAGTCACACCATTTCCATTCTTGGAAATGCTTTTTCTAGTTATTTTTCCACTTCCGGCCAACTTTCGATTCGCTACTAGTCCTGCAACTCGAAGAGTTGCAGGCCAAATTATATATCAAAACGTGCGGCTTGATCGGGATCGGTGTGCTATTACTTTTCTCAACAGTGTACGAATTATTCGCGACGTAAGTCGCGAAATACTGCGCAAAATTTTTGCATGTAAGTCAATGGGACGGGCGGAAAAAAAAGAGCGAAAAAGACCAATCATTGGAGTTTAACAAACGTCTACTGCTCAGGCATACTTTCACCTAGAGACTCCATTTAAACTTTAAACAGTAGACACAAGTCTTGTGTATTGTCGTATTACTCCACGTTTTGATAGGTCATATAGTTTTTGATCAATCCCTGATCAATGACCATGATCATTTTTGGAGAAATTATGAGTTTATAATGGGTGTGTATTGCATGGAATGTTCGTGTCAGAGTGCGTGACATCATCGGTTAGAGTGGGAGAGAGTGAAGAAACATTCTGTATTTTTTCTGGATAAACTGTCAGCACGGCCACAATTTACACTCTACAGACATAATTTTTTCAGAATTTGTAAGACAAACTTGTTATCTCTCATGTCATGTGCTCAAAATATCAGAGAGACTTACAGAATTGACAGAATCAGCCTCTGAGTGCGGCCACGTCTGTCTCTGCTCCTCATTGAGTCCAATACAAATATTTTCTGAGAGGAGCAGAACGGCCTGATGTTTTAAAACTGCCAGCGTCGCCAAAATATTTACTGTAGAAACACCAAATCGTACCGAAATTTTCATTAAGTCCTTAGAGCAACGTTGATCTGTGTTTTGTTCTGATAGGAGTTACCGTTTTGTCATGCTAAGCCTAAATGTGAGACCGGTTTAGAGGCAGAAAATGGCTCTTTTTCTCCACGTTTCTGTCTGTCTCAGCCTGCGGGGGCCCCTATCGCCGTGGTAACCTCTTTGATCCTCAGGCCAGAGCTCGTTAACTTCATAAACAATCCACCTGGCGCTCGTTTAAATGTTTATAAACACAGACACAGCTAAATCAGACTGACACAGGATGCAGCTACTAACTAACTATGTGTCAAGTCAGTCACACACACACACACACACAGACTCTAGAGCCAGCTTCATGTGATTACAGTCACACACACACACACACACACACACACACACACACACACACACACACACACACACACACACCTTCATGTGATTAAAACACAGTTAACGTGCAACAGAATTTAAACTTAAACCATGATTTAATCTGGTTTTAAAGTTAAACCTTATTGGTGTCACACACACACACACACACACACACACACACAGTTAACCTAATGTGATTACAGCTCCTCCATATCAGTGCTTATAGAAAGATGATCATGTGTCTGTCTGATCAGCTCTGTCTTGCGCTTAAGATCGTGGGTTTGATTCCCATGTTGACAGAGATGTCACAATCGGCAGTAGCCCCGCGGCCCATTCAAAATTTCCCGAGAGGAAATTTTCTAGTTAATAGCTTGTTATTTTGTAGCCTGTATTCGTAACTGTCCAAGATGGTGGGGGGCCGTTACACAAATTGGGCAGCAAAAGAGATATGCACGCTGAGAGCCGGATCATCATCATCATCATCATCATCATCATCATCATCATCATCATCATCATCATCATCATCATCACCACACTGACCTCTGAGTGACCTCTGACCCTTCACCTTCTACCAGCTGCAGTAACATGGAGTCACAATCAGTCGCTGCTTCAAACTGAACTTCACACATTTGAACTGAACACAGACAAAAGTCCAACAGGTCCAGTCAGTGAACTCACCTCAGAGTCTCCAGTCTACAGTTTGGACTCTCCAGTCCAGCACACAGATACTTCACTGATGAATCACTCAGGTCGGTGGTTTCACTCAGGTCCAGTTGTGTCAGGTGGGAGGAGTTGGACTTCAGAGCTGAGGCCACGACTTCACAGTGACTCTCTGAGAGTTTACAACCAACAAGTCTGTGAAGAGAGAAAATATCAAATGTGTCAGAATCAAATCAGATGAAAGCTGCAGTAAAAACACAGTTGATGCATCTGATGATGTGATGAACATCTGAGCTTCAGCTCTTCTTCTCTGACTGAGTTTGACAGGAAACATTGATCCTCATCACTCTCACAGGATGGACGGGACCCTGAAGCAGAGCCTTCTTTCTATATTAACCCTTACGTAATGTTTTCAAAATCAAACTAAAAATGTAAAGGTCAGTGTATTACTGCCATCTAGTGGTCAGTTTTCTGGGGTATAAAAGGGAGGAGGCCACTGTCACCTGTAAGCTCTTCCTGTGGGTGTGTGCGCTCACCTGTGCGCATCACCACCATCCTCCCTTTGTTCTCCCCTGGCTGGCTCAGTGTTTGTGCTGCTGGCTTTGTTTGAACCATGTCCGTGGCTCGTTGAGTGAGTTTTCTTTGTTGAATTATTTGTAATCTTTGTGTTGGTGCAGGTTCCCTTATAGTTTGGTTTTAGCCGTGTTTCCACTGCAGGAGTTCCTGGTAAAGGGAGGGGGTAGGAACTTCTACAGGAACCGTCCTCTCACTCGGCCCTCTCAGTGGCCGTGTTTCCACTGCAGAGTCGGACCCCGCGGTGACGTCATGAGTTTCGATCGCCGCTTAATCGCTGTGCTACAGTTTCGACCGTGACGTCACCCAGGCAGGTCACAAGCACATGCACAAAAATCATAACAACAACAAAGAAGGATGGAAGGAGCTGAGGCGGTAGGCACGTTTCTGGTTTGTGTGTTTGTGCGCATGGCGGTTGATTGTAATCCTGCTTGAGTTTTTGTTTTTTTTGTTTTTTTTTCACTTTTCACGGCATTGTTTTGTGGCGTGATGGATCCCCAGTGTGTCGAGGTGCGCTGATATTTTCATTTCGCCGCAATGACTCAAACCCCCTCTGAATCTCCACGGTGCTGTAGACTGCACTGCAAAAACTCTACATCTGTCCAAGAATATTTGTCTCATTTCTAGTCAAAACTAATCTATTTCCACTTAAAATAAGACTCATCACCTAAAAATGAACTTGTTTCTAGATCATTTTCACTTGTTTCAAACTAATTTTCACTTGAAATAAGTAGAAAAATCTGCCAGTGAAAGCAAGTTTTTTGTGCTTGTAATTAGAAAGAAAAACTTGCTCCACTGTCAGATTTTTCTACTTATTTCAAGTGAAAATCTGCTTGAAAGAAGTAAAAAGTGTCTAAAAACAAGCTGTTTTTAATATGATGAGACTTATTTTAAGTAGAATGAGATTGTTTTGACTAGAAATTAGACATTTTGACTAGAAATAAGACAAATATTCTTGGTAAGATTTTGAGTTTTTGCAGTGTGCAATCAATGTCTGCACCTCATCGTCGGTCCACTGCTGTTTCCTTGTTGTTTACAGCGGTGTCTGCTAGGCTAATGCTCCCCTTCTGCTCCCCCTTTTAAAAATGCCGGTTGTTTTGGTGCTTTCTGGTAGCGTCAGAGCTGCTCTAGCTTTAGCCAATCAGCGCCGGGTTAACCTCGAGCCCCACCCAGGAGCTTTTCAGGGCCGAACGGAGTACATGAAATTTTGGGCTATTACTTTATTTTTGATGTCTTGTTTTATTTTTTGTTTTGGGGTGATGCCGTTCACATTATATTTTAATTCCTTAAATAAGGTTTTAGTAATTTTGTAATGGGTTAATAAAATGTAGTTTTGTTTATTTGCTTTTTTTTATGGTAATAAATTGGGTTTTTTTTGAATCTGTGTTGGGGAAGTTGTATGTGAAGTGTAATGTGTTTAACTTTTTCTTCTTGTGTTTTTTTTTGTATATTCCCTCATAGTTTTCACGGTGCTACATCAAAGCAATGAACTCATGCACCTGTAAGGAAATCTCCGCCTCCTTTCTTGGGAACTAAGGGCCGCTACACACACTGAGAGCCGGATCATCATCATCATCATCATCATCATCATCATCATCATCATCATCATCATCATCATCACCATCATCATCATCATCATCATCATCATCATCATCATCATCATCATCACCATCATCATCATCATCATCATCATCATCATCATCATCATCATCATCATCATCATCATCACCATCATCATCATCATCATCATCATCATCATCATCATCATCACCACCACACTGACCTCTGAGTGACCTCTGACCCTTCACCTTCTACCAGCTGCAGTAACATGGAGTCACAATCAATCGCTGCTTCAAACTGAACTTCACACATTTGAACTGAACACAGACAAAAGTCCAACTGGTCCAGTCAGTGAACTCACCTCAGAGTCTCCAGTCGACAGTTTGGACTCTCCAGTCCAGCACACACAACCTTCACTGATGAATCACTCAGGTCGGTGGTTTCACTCAGGTCCAGTTGTGTCAGGTGGGAGGAGTTGGACTTCAGAGCTGAGGCCACGACTTCACAGTGACTCTCTGAGAGTTTACAACCAACAAGTCTGTGAAGAGAGAAAATATCAAATGTGTCAGAATCAAATCAGATGAAAGCTGCAGTAAAAACACAGTTGATGCATCTGATGATGTGATGAACATCTGAGCTTCAGCTCATCTTCTCTGACTGAGTTTGACAGGAAACATTGATCCTCATCACTCTCACAGGATGGACGGGACCCTGAAGCAGAGCCTTCTTTCTATATTAACCCTTACGTAATGTTTTCAAAATCAAACTAAAAATGTAAAGGTCAGTGTATTACTGCCATCTAGTGGTCAGTTTTCTGGGGTATAAAAGGGAGGAGGCCACTGTCACCTGTAAGCTCTTCCTGTGGGTGTGTGCGCTCACCTGTGCGCATCACCACCATCCTCCCTTTGTTCTCCCCTGGCTGGCTCAGTGTTTGTGCTGCTGGCTTTGTTTGAACCATGTCCGTGGCTCGTTGAGTGAATTTTCTTTGTTGAATTATTTGTAATCTTTGTGTTGGTGCAGGTTCCCTTATAGTTTGGTTTTAGCCGTGTTTCCACTGCAGGAGTTCCTGGTAAAGGGAGGGGGTAGGAACTTCTACAGGAACCGTCCTCTCACTCGGCCCTCTCAGTGGCCGTGTTTCCACTGCAGAGTCGGACCCCGCGGTGACGTCATGAGTTTCGATCGCCGCTTAATCGCTGTGCTACAGTTTCGACCGTGACGTCACCCAGGCAGGTCACAAGCACATGCACAAAAATCATAACAACAACAAAGAAGGATGGAAGGAGCTGAGGCGGTAGGCACGTTTCTGGTTTGTGTGTTTGTGCACATGGCGGTTGATTGTAATCCTGCTTGAGTTTTGTTTTTTTGTTTTTTTTAACTTTTCACGGCATTGTTTTGCGGCGTGATGGATCCCCAGTGTGTCGAGGTGCGCTGATATTTTCATTTCGCCGCAATGACTCAAACCCCCTCTGAATCTCCTCGGTGCTGTAGACTGCAATCAATGTCTGCACCTCATCGTCGGTCCACTGCTGTTTCCTTGTTGTTTACAGCGGTGTCTGCTAGGCTAATGCTCCCCTTCTGCTCCCCCTTTTAAAAATGCCGGTTGTTTTGGTGCTTTCTGGTAGCGTCAGAGCTGCTCTAGCTTTAGCCAATCAGCGCCGGGTTAACCTCGAGCCCCACCCAGGAGCTTTTCAGGGCCGAACGGAGTACATGAAATTTTGGGCTATTACTTTATTTTTGATGTCTTGTTTTATTTTTTGTTTTGGGGTGATGCCGTTCACATTATATTTTAATTCCTTAAATAAGGTTTTAGTAATTTTGTAATGGGTTAATAAAATGTAGTTTTGTTTATTTGCTTTTTTTTATGGTAATAAATTGGGGTTTTTTTGAATCTGTGTTGGGGAAGTTGTATGTGAAGTGTAATGTGTTTAACTTTTTCTTCTTGTGTTTTTTTTTGTATATTCCCTCATAGTTTTCACGGTGCTACATCAAAGCAATAAACTCATGCACCTGTAAGGAAATCTCCGCCTCCTTTCTTGGGAACTAAGGGCCGCTACACACACTGAGAGCCGGATCATCATCATCATCATCATCATCATCATCATCATCATCATCATCATCATCATCATCATCATCATCATCATCATCATCATCATCATCATCATCATCATCATCATCATCATCATCATCATCATCATCATCATCATCATCACCACCACCACCACACTGACCTCTGAGTGACCTCTGACCCTTCACCTTCTACCAGCTGCAGTAACATGGAGTCACAATCAGTCGCTGCTTCAAACTGAACTTCACACATTTGAACTGAACACAGACAAAAGTCCAACAGGTCCAGTCAGTGAACTCACCTCAGAGTCTCCAGTCGACAGTTTGGACTCTCCAGTCCAGCACACACAACCTTCACTGATGAATCACTCAGGTCGGTGGTTTTACTCAGGTCCAGTTGTGTCAGGTGAGAGGAGTTGGACTTCAGAGCTGAGGCCACGACTTCACAGAGACTCTCTGAGAGTTTACAATCAACAAGTCTGTGAAGAGAGAAAATATCAAATGTGTCAGAATCAAATCAGATGAAAGCTGCAGTAAAAACACAGTTGATGCATCTGATGATGTGATGAACATCTGAGCTTCAGCTCTTCTTCTCTGACTGAGTTTGACAGGAAACATTAATCCTCATCACTCTCACAGGATGGACGGGACCCTGAAGCAGAGCCTTCTTTCTATATTAACCCTTACGTAATGTTTTCAAAATCAAACTAAAAATGTAAAGGTCAGTGTATTACTGCCATCTAGTGGTCAGTTTTCTGGGGTATAAAAGGGAGGAGGCCACTGTCACCTGTAAGCTCTTCCTGTGGGTGTGTGCGCTCACCTGTGCGCATCACCACCATCCTCCCTTTGTTCTCCCCTGGCTGGCTCAGTGTTTGTGCTGCTGGCTATGTTTGAACCATGTCCGTGGCTCGTTGAGTGAGTTTTCTTTGTTGAATTATTTGTAATCTTTGTGTTGGTGCAGGTTCCCTTATAGTTTGGTTTTAGCCGTTTTTCCACTGCAGGAGTTCCTGGTAAAGGGAGGGGGTAGGAACTTCTACAGGAACCGTCCTCTCACTCGGCCCTCTCAGTGGCCGTGTTTCCACTGCAGAGTCGGACCCCGCGGTGACGTCATGAGTTTCGATCGCCGCTTAATCGCTGTGCTACAGTTTCGACCGTGACGTCACCCAGGCAGGTCACAAGCACATGCACAAAAATCATAACAACAACAAAGAAGGATGGAAGGAGCTGAGGCGGTAGCCGCGTTTCTGGTTTGTGTGTTTGTGCACATGGCGGTTGATTGTAATCCTGCTTGAGTTTTTTCTTTTTTTTTTTTTTTTTTTTAACTTTTCACGGCATTGTTTTGCGGCGTGATGGATCCCCAGTGTGTCGAGGTGCGCTGATATTTTCATTTCGCCGCAATGACTCAAACCCCCTCTGAATCTCCACGGTGCTGTAGACTGCACTGCAAAAACTCTACATCTGTCCAAGAATATTTGTCTCATTTCTAGTCAAAACTAATCTATTTCCACTTAAAATAAGACTCATCACCTAAAAATGAACTTGTTTCTAGATCATTTTCACTTGTTTCAAACTAATTTTCACTTGAAATAAGTAGAAAAATCTGCCAGTAAAAGCATGTTTTTTGTGCTTGTAATTAGAAAGAAAAACTTGCTCCACTGTCAGATTTTTCTACTTATTTCAAGTGAAAATCTGCTTGAAAGAAGTAAAAAGTGTCTAAAAACAAGCTGTTTTTAATATGATGAGACTTATTTTAAGTAGAATGAGATTGTTTTGACTAGAAATTAGACATTTTGACTAGAAATAAGACAAATATTCTTTGTAAGATTTTGAGTTTTTGCAGTGTGCAATCAATGTCTGCACCTCATCGTCGGTCCACTGCTGTTTCCTTGTTGTTTACAGCGGTGTCTGCTAGGCTAATGCTCCCCTTCTGCTCCCCCTTTTAAAAATGCCGGTTGTTTTGGTGGTTTCTGGTAGCGTCAGAGCTGCTCTAGCTTTAGCCAATCAGCACCGGGTTAACCTCGAGCCCCACCCAGGAGCTTTTCAGGGCCGAACGGAGTACATGAAATTTTGGGCTATTACTTTATTTTTGATGTCTTGTTTTATTTTTTGTTTTGGGGTGATGCCGTTCACATTATATTTTAATTCCTTAAATAAGGTTTTAGTAATTTTGTAATGGGTTAATAAAATGTAGTTTTGTTTATTTGCTTTTTTTTATGGTAATAAATTGGGTTTTTTTTAAATCTGTGTTGGGGAAGTTGTATGTGAAGTGTAATGTGTTTAACTTTTTCTTCTTGTGTTTTTTTTTGTATATTCCCTCATAGTTTTCACGGTGCTACATCAAAGCAATAAACTCATGCACCTGTAAGGAAATCTCCGCCTCCTTTCTTGGGAACTAAGGGCCGCTACACATCATCATCATCATCATCATCATCATCATCATCATCATCATCATCATCATCATCATCATCATCATCATCATCATCATCATCATCATCATCATCATCATCATCATCATCATCATCATCATCATCATCATCATCATCATCATCATCATCATCATCATCACCATCATCATCACCATCACCATCACCATCATCATCATCATCATCATCACCACCACCCTGACCTCTGAGTGACCTCTGACCCTTCACCTTCTACCAGCTGCAGTAACATGGAGTCACAATCAGTCGCTGCTTCAAACTGAACTTCACACATTTGAACTGAACACAGACAAAAGTCCAACAGGTCCAGTCAGTGAACTCACCTCAGAGTCTCCAGTCTACAGTTTGGACTCTCGAGTCCAGCACACAGAACCTTCACTGATGAATCACTCAGGTCGTTTCTACCCAGGTCCAGTTGTGTCAGGTGGGAGGAGTTGGACTTCAGAGCTGAGGCCACAACTTCACAGATACTCTCTGAGAGTATACAATCAACAAGTCTGTGAAGAGAGAAAATATCAAATGTGTCAGAATCAAATCAGATGAAAGCTGCAGTAAAAACACAGTTGATGCATCTGATGATGTGATGAACATCTGAGCTTCAGCTCATCTTCTCTGACTGAGTTTGACAGGAAACAATGATCCTCATCACTCTCACAGGATGGACGGGACCCTGAAGCAAAGCCTTCTTTCTATATTAACCCTTACGTAATGTTTTCAAAGTCAAACTAAAAATAATGAGAACAAATAAAACTGTGTTTATGTGAACTACTGATCAATAATCATATTGATCATGTCTGCACTCACCGAGCCTTCCTGCAGTTTCTCACAGCTGGGATCAGTCTCCGTTGTCCCTGATCTGATGTGTTGTACTTCTCCAGGTCGAACTCGTCCAGAACCTGCTCTGACATCTGCAGCATGTAGGCCAGAGCTGAACACTGGATCTCAGAGAGTTTCTTCTCTGATCTGTTCTCTGACTTGAGGAACTGTTGGATCTGCTGATGAACTGACTGGTCCTTCATCTCCGTCAGACAGTGGAAGATGTTGATGCTTCTGTCAGGAGAGATTTCGTAACAGTTCATCTTCTTCAGGTTGTTGATGGTTCTCTGGATGGTTTCTGGACTGTTGTCTGTCTGACCCAGCAGACCTCCTAACAGCCTCTGGTTGGACTGCAGAGAGAGGCCATGAAGGAAGCGAACAAACAGGTCCAGGTGACCATTTCTACTGTTGAGGGATATCTGCATGGCTCCCAGCAGGAAGACATCCAGGGCTAAAATAAAATGTTTTTTACCAAGGAACTTCTCCAGGACCTGTGTGTTCCTGTTGGTGAAACAGTGGAACATGTAGACTGCAGCCAGAAACTCCTGAACACTCAGATGAACAAAGCAGTAGACTGTTTTCTGGAAGATCACACTCTCTCTTTTGAAGATCTCAGTACAGAGTCCTGAGTTCACCAAGGCCTCTGTGACATCCAGACCACACTGCTCCAGGTCTTCTTGGTAGAACATGATGTTTCCTTCCTCCAGCTGTTCAAACGCCAGCCTCCCCAGCTTCAGAAGAACTTCCCTGTCGGCCGCCGTGAGCTCCTGTGGACTCGTCTCATGTCCTTCATGTCCGTACTTGTTCTTCTTCCTCTTTGTCTGGACCAGCAGGAAGTGTGAGAACAGGTCAGTCGTGGTCTTGGGCAGCTCTCCTCTCTGGTCTGTGGTCAACATGTGCTCCAGAACTGTAGCACTGATCCAGCAGAAGACTGGGACTTGACACATGATGTGGAGGGTCCTGGACGTCTTGATGTGTGAGATGATTCTTCTGGACAGATCTTCATCACTGGACCTCCTCCTGAAGTACTCCTCCATCTGGGCGTCAGTGAAGCCTCGGACCTCTGTTACCCTGTCGACACATGTAGGAGGGATCTGATTGGCTGCTGCAGGTCTGGAGGTGATCCAGACCAGAGCCGAGGGAAGCAGATTCCCCTGGATGAGGTTTGTCAGCAGCACGTTGACTGATGACGTCTGTGTGACATCAGACACAACCTCCCTGTTGTTGAAGTCCAGTGACAGTCGGCTTTCATCCAGGCCGTCAAAGATGAAGAGAAGTTTACAGACAGCCAGCTGCTCTGCTGTGACCTTCTGTAATGTTGGATGGAAAACATGGAGCAGCCTGAGAAGACTCAACCGCTGATCTCTGATCAGGTTCAGCTCCCTGAACGAAAGCAGAACCAGCAGACTGACATCTTGGTTCTCCAAGCCCTCGGCCCAGTCCAGAGTGAACTTCTGCACCGAGAAGGTTTTTCCAACGCCAGCGACGCCGTTGGTCAGAACCACTCTGATGGGTCTCTGTTGGACAGGTGAGACCGCAGAGACGTCCTCTCTCTGTTGGACAGGTGAGACCGTAGAGACGTACTCTCTCTGTTGGACAGGTAATTCTTTAAAGATGTTGTTGCACTTGATTGGAGTCTCATGGAGGGTCTTCTTCTTGGACGTTGTCTCCAGCTGTCTCACCTCATGCTGGGTATTAACCTCTTCACTCTGTCCCTCTGTGATGTAGAGCTCAGTGTAGATCCTGTTGAGGAGGGTTCCACTTCCTGTTCCACTTCCTGTTCCCTCAGTTCCTTCAGTCACTCGTTCACATCTGCTCCTCAGACTGATCTTATGTTGATCTAAAACCTCCTGCAGACCACGATCTGCTGAGAGACAAGAGACAGAGTCAGACTGAAGACAGAGAGTCTGACAATCTGATCAGATTATTTTCATCAGCTACAGAAAAACTACAGACAACAAGGAGAAGGTTTGAATCATCATCTTAAATGTCAGTGCTGTGTGATGGAACAATGACTCTGGAGAAAACAACAGGTCCTGGTTTCACAAATGACCACATCAGCAGACAGATGTTCAGTCTCACTTTGTCCACAGCTGCTCTGATTGGCTGTCTGCAGTCCACCTCTGGTTCTGGGTCTTTGTCCACACTGGGGACAGGAGGGGGGTCCTGAAGAACCAGACTGGTCCCAGTCTGAGGTGAAGCACTGTCTGCAGAACCAGTGTCCACAGCTGGTGGAGACTGGATCCTTCAGGACGTCCTGACAGAGACCACAGCAGGACAGCTGCTGGTCCACAGAGACACCACTCCTCTTCCTCCTGTCAAGACATTTCTGGATCAACAACATGTCACAGCTCCACATTTGAGCTCTGATTGGTTAACCACCTCAAGGGGGCGGGGCTTCAGTAAGCAGAGGAGCAGAGAGAGAGAAAGTAGAGGAAGACGAGTGTAGAGAGACGAGCTGAATGAAGACCTGGTCCTGGTCTGGTTTCTGTTTCTGTCTTTATCTGTTGACCTTTAAAGGGATAGTTAAACATTTTTAACTATCACATTTTTTGATATGTGAAATAAACAAACAAACAAACAATTGTCAGTGCAAGCTATTTTTAGACCGGCAGAGCAGAGCCGCAAGCTGCTCAGAGCTATGCTCCGGAGGCTAATGGGATTTCCTGATTTCCCAAACCCATCAAACTCATCAAATACACAATCCAACAACTCCAAAACGCTCTGGTGGACAAGTTGTGACCTTCACATTCACCACGCTATGAGATAATAACACAACGTTACCAGACAGATTTGTTTTAGAGGTAAATTCAGAGACTGCTGCTGACTGAAATGCGCATCAGCTGTTTTGCATGAATTGGCAATTGGCCAATTTGCTATGTTGAACTATCTCTTTAAATCTGGACTCTAAAACAAACTCCCTGTTAGTTTGAGTCTCTTCAGTTTTGCGTCATCTCGTCTGGTTTTTACTCCAAATGTGTGAAATGATTGAGAAGCTGTTGGTGGTGTTTTCCTCTTTCAGACACTGATCATGTGTTTGATGTTGGTTCTGGACTGAGTCCTATCAGCTCTTTAACTAATGAGCTCCTCATCCAGACGCTGCTGTGTGGCTCTAATGAACCTGTGTTGGAGCTCTGATCCAGTGTGAGGAGACTGAAGCTGACAACAGAAGCTTCAGCAGCTCCACCTGAGCTTCACTACATGTAGTGGAGAAGCTCAGACAGTCACAGACAGGAAACAGGAAACACTGATCACTCCTGTCTGGTTCCTGACTTTTCAAAATAAAAGTCTGTGTGTATCAGCTGCTTTAATCGGTAACACTTTACTTGAAGGTATCGTCATAAGACTGACATGACACAGTCATGAACGTGTCATAAACGTTATGTCAATGTCATAACGTTGTCATTTTTTGTCAGTTTTTGTAGGGTTAGGTTTAGGGTTAACCGAATGACACTTAATGACAATGTTATGACATTGACATAATGTTTATGACACGTTCATGACTGTGTCATGTCAGTCTTATGCCAGTGTCATGTCACTCATATGACGATACCTTCAAGTAAAGTGTTACCCTTTAATCTCTACTGTGACTTAAGTTTAAAGGCTCAGACGTGTGGATCATTAAAGTGTTGGTGCAGCAACGTTCACACTGACTGAGGCTGATGACACAGGAACATGAGGACGCTGTGCTTCATCAGTCTGATGGACAGAGTGTGTGTGCATGTTTCTGTCTCTGAGGTTTGTTGTGAACCTTCAGAGTCTGATGGATCTGGTTCCTGGTTTCTCTCTGTTTCCTTCACATGAGTCTAATGACTGAATCATCTTCAGCTCAGTTTACAGTAGAAACCGTCTCTTACCGTGACTCTGGAGGTCCAGGTCCAGGTCTGAGGTCTGGAGGACGGCCCATGGACCAATCACTTCTCGCAGACCAGCCTGTGGGTCCAGGTCCAGGTCCAGGACTGAGGTCTGGAGGACGGCCCATGGACCAATCACTCCTCGCAGACCAGCCTGTGGGTCCAGGTCCAGGTCCAGGACTGAGGTCTGGAGGACGGCCCATGGACCAATCACTTCTCGCAGACCAGCCTGTGGGTCCAGGTCCAGGTCCAGGACTGAGGTCTGGAGGACGGCCCATGGACCAATCACTCCTCGCAGACCAGCCTGTGGGTCCAGGTCCAGGTTCAGGACTAAATCCTGCAGGACGGCCCATGGACCAATCACTTCTCGCAGACCAGCCTGTGGGTCCAGGTCCAGGTTCAGGACTGAATCCTGGAGGACGGCCCATGGACCAATCACTTCTCACAGACCAGCAGGTGGGTCCAGGTCCAGGTCTAGGTCCAGGTCCAGGACTGAAGAGTGGGGGTTGTTCTTTGGACCAGTCACTCTTCATGGACAGACAGATGGATCCTGGAGACTCTGCTCTCAGTCTGAGCTTCTGACCTCTGCAAACACAAAAATGTTCTTATTCACATCACATTGATCACTGATCAGTTCTCTGATCACAGATGCATTGTGGGAAGCCTCCAGTGACGTCAGCGTCCAGCACCACACACTGTAGTAAGGGATGGATTGTCAGGATTACATTTTTAACATCAAACACATACTACAATGCAGCAGACACGTGCACAGTGCAGACGCATAGTGACACTGTAGAACACCACAACAGACCAACACGTAACACAACCTCCTGTGTAGCCTCCATCTGTGTGGAGCCCAAAGCCACACACTGGCTGTTTTCGAAACCGCATACTACCGTACTGCCTACTACATACTGCGTTAGTATGTACTGCATACTGAATGTGGGATTCAGTATACTGCTTCAGCAGACCAACGCCGTTATCATCATAGTATGCAGTATACGAGTTTCCCAGAATGCATTTCACGGCAACCGGTAGCAGTAGCTGTAAAACAGAGAGGGGTCTGTCTGCGGCCTGCAAGAGGGAGGCGTTTCACGTAGAGGCGTTCGCGTAGTGACGTCACTACGCGACACGCCCCCTCCACACGGGAAAGTCACGTTGAACCACGCGAGATGTAAAATGAGACCGCCAAAACGGATAACAAAACAGGAAGTAAACCAGTTCCGCCGTAAAACTTGACTAGTCTGAATGGCCGAACATATGCAGACTGTAAGTGTCAGTGTAATTTAATTAATTCATCGATTAATGTATATAATAATTGTGTTTAGCGATGGACTAAGGAAGTAAGGCTATATTTATCCATATTATTAAATATAAGTGTATAAACAGAACGAAGCCAGCCCGTTGCCGACTCAGCAAAATGTAACGTTAGCAAAGTTTCAGAGGGTGTTTGATAAGTGACATGCAGCGTATACATACGTTTTATTGCAAATGATCCTAAAAGGTTGAGCCAAATAGAATTGGGTGTTGTAACTTAGCCAGCAATCTGGTGTAACTAATAAATTGTAACTCTGCTATAATATTGACCAGCTCATTCAAAAACATTATTCTCACCGTGGTCTAGTGCAGCAATAGTTTGTTTGAAATTATTGTTCACATTTACATTTAAACACGTACTTCCTACAGTCACAAAAGTGACCGTGGTAAGATTAATATGTAAAGAATTGATGATAGACACATGACACATCAATGTGTGATGTAACATGTAATTGAAAACCTTTATTGTTCTTTTTTGACAGTGAGTTAAATGTGATGGCCGAAGCCCTGGTGGGGCACATGTCCAAGGAGGGAGCAAAGAAGCTCCAAATTTACAAGGAGAAACTGGAAGAAGCCCTCTCCTCTGAGGCATTTCTGAGCAGGCTATAAAAAAAAAAAATGAGCCTTGAAATGTTTTGGTTTGGTTTTTTTTAAATAGATCTCTTCTTCACTACAAATACGTTTGACAGACCAAATATAGTTGAGATGAATTGCTACTTGTCACAAAATGACCATGACAAAGAAAGTTATGGTCTATGATCAGTGCTGTGAGTGCATGAGTACAGTAGTGTGTGTGTTGTAGGGTGAAATAAAGGAAATCAGAATACCAAACAAAGCCCAAGAGGTGTTGCAGGTAGGAGAGAGGGCGAGAGGGCCAGCAACTCAAGCTCCAGGAGAATGCTGCTGATGATCCCTGCTGATATCAAGAGAGAAAGCAAGGGAGCAACACTGCTCAGTAACCTACAGAATGGAGAGATTCACAAATGAATTCCCCATTAAGGAATAATAAAAGTTATTGTCATCACATTATTTTAATTTTGTTATGTAGGCCACTACTTTTATATATATATATATATATATATATATATTTATTTATTTATATATATATCTACACATTATGCTCTTACTCCCACATAAGCACTGACATTATTATTTACTACTTTTATTTATTTATATAAATAAATATAGGGTAGGCCACTACTTTTATATATATATATATATACATATATATATATATATATATATATATACATATATATATATATATATATATATATATATATACATATATATATATATATATATATATATCAACACATTACGCTCTTACTCCCACATAAGCACTGACATTTAGCTCATGAATTCCTGTCTGTTAATTATCTTGTGTTTTCTCTTGTGACAAAGTCAGAAAATTTAAAAAAATTTAAAAATTTAAAAAATCTAAATTTTAATATAAATGAAATCCTGCCTTAATTGTTTTTACCCAATTAAAAATGTAATAATAACATTTGTGAGCTTTTGAATACATTCATTATAGGGCAAAGAACGCGTAGGCAAAGTCGTTAACTTTTGCATGCAACATGCAACTGTAGTGGGCTCATATCCCTTTAAGAACCGTGTGTAGGGCGTTCCCTGTAGTGGCGGGGGTCGTGTTGCGTAGTGACGTCATTACGCGACACGCCTCCTACAGTGCCTACTACTCGACACGCCTCCCTCTTGCAGGCCGCAGACGGATACACTTGGTAAAACAGGCTAAAAGCTGTTTTATTTCCCGCTCTAGTGCTGTAATTATGTAACTTTATTAAAGCAGAAGTAAGTGGTCCGGTCGTTTTCGCTAATGCTGCGTTCCAGGCAGGCTTTTGAAATCGTAAATTACAGCTTCAAGTCACAACTTACGACTTTGTAGCGTTCCAGGCAACCCACTCCTGTTTTTCTGACCTGTTTTACCGGTGAAAGTCACTATAATGGCCACTCGTAACTTCCGACCGGTGAACTCGTACCAGATCGAACTGGTACCACTTCACGGTCGGAAAAATACGAGTTTCCTTGAACGCACCATAACAGTCCTCGTCCCTACGTCGCCACATTCACGGCGTCCCTTGGCTGCACACACAGCCCTGCATGCCGTTCTCTCTCCTCATTGGATAAAAACTGTAGGATACGATAAATGTTTTCTCCTGGGCTCAGAGCAGAGCAGAGGGACTGAGAGACCCGTGTTTCAGACCAAACACTCTATGTAAGTGATTGCTGTCGGAAGATACAACTATTTAAGACTTATATTAACACAAATATATCACTTACTTCTGCTTTAAGTTTTAATATTTTTTCATGCGAGAAAGTAACTGTTAAGACCCCAAATATACGGCCAGTTTATCCAAATGACGGCTGTTTAAAAGTTTGCTCCGATGTTTTTCGGAGAAGTGAAGCTCCGCAGCGACCGGGACATCACAGAGGCAGCAGCCCGGCTCCTGACGTGCTCGGCCGCCCAGCACTACGACGTCATTCCGGAGGAGAAAACGGTCGCTAATTAACTTACCCGCAGGTTTTTAGAGGTTTACCATTGGCTGGTTAAATTATTTTCAGGAGATAAATGTTGGTCTCATTGATGAAATCTCAATTGTGGCAGTAGCATTAGTTTGTTTGAATGTAAAGTGAAGCTTCTTGTGTGTAAGCAGCGCTGCCTCGGGGCTCAGCAGCCTAACGTTATGTACAGAAATCACCACATTTACAAAAAATAAATAAATATTTTACAATGAACCGATCAGTCTGCATTAAGTTTTATTTTATTAAACTATTGTTACGGTACACGGCTACACTACAGTCTTTGGTTACGCTCTGGTTACGGTTAGGACGTCAGGGGAGCATTGCATTGTGGGATACAGTACGCGATGTAGACTGGTCAGATACTGGAGATATTTTCCGAATCAGTGCGACATCCGGGAACTTTTGCAGATTTTGCTTTTGTTCACATACTGAATACTACATACTACATTTTGGCCAAATCAGTACGTACTAGCAGTATAGTATGTGGTTTCGAATACAGCCACTGTCTCCATTTGGGTGGCGGTTTAGCTCCGACTGTGGGATCAAACCATGGCCCACTGCAGATCCCAGAGCAGCTGGAGACCCCAGATCACAAGATCACAGAGAACTACCAGCTGACCTGATGACAGCCGTGTAGAAAGTGAGACTGAAATGTGAACAACAGGTCACTTTGCCTTTCTGAGGTTGATCTGCTGTTCTTATTCTTGTGGAGCAGATGTGTTGGATCATAAAATGTTGCAGTTTTCCACCTCCACTATTATTTTATTCTTCCTCCATGACGTCCTGTCAGCTTCAGGACGCACTGACTGACTGCTGACTCATGGTTTGTGCTGGCGGGTCTGACTACTGTTGACAAAATGCTGATTTTTCAATCTGGAGTTTCTCCATTGTTATATTTTGACATTTATGGGATACTCAGTGAGTCTTTTGCGTACCACCTAGAGGGAGCCCGCAGGATGAGGAATTGATACATGCTGGTTGCGTGATATTCTTAATTTGCAAGTTTGGTATTGAAGTAATCCAAAAGTAATTTAACATAACCCAGTGTGTTACTTTAATTATGTAATTACATTAGTTTAACATGTAATTTGTAATTGTACTGGATTACATTTTTAAGGTAACTTTCCCAACCCTGCACACAGGTCTGGTATCTGGTATGTATCTGGTTTCTTACTGTGACTCTGAAGGTCCAGGTCCAGGTCCAGGTCCAGGTCCAGGTCCAGGTCCAGGTCCAGGTCCAGGTCCAGGTCCAGGTCCAGGTCCAGTTCCAGCTCCAGGTCCAGGACTGAAGAGTGGAGGTTTTCCTTTGGACCGGTCATTCTTCGGAGACTTTGACCTGTCCACCTGTTTCGCCACATTACCACCCATCTTCAGGACTTCAGTCAGTCTGAGAGGGAAACCAGTAACACACACACACACACACACACGTAGTAGGTAGGTTTAGACCAGCGCTCTTGGCGACGCCTGCAGCTTGTGCAGAACGCTGCTGCTCGTCTTTTGACAGACACAAAGAAACAGGAGCACATAACTCCAGTTCTGGCCTCTCTGCACTGGCTTCCTGTCCGGTTTGAACAGCATGGCCCCTGTGTAGTTAGCAGAACTCATACATGTTCACAGACCAATCACAGCTCTGAGGTCAGCAAATGAAATAAATCTGGATGTGCCTAAAAGCAGGCTGGAGCGTTGGCAGTGGTTGAACCTAAGCTGTGGAACAGTTTACCACAGCATATCCGGTTGTCAGAGACTCTGGAGATTTTTAAGTTCTCTCTCAAAACCTATTTTTTTCTCCCAGGCTTTCATATGTGTGAGATAAAGTTGTTTGGTTTGCTGAATGTATGTGCCAATGACAAAATTGTTTTTTGAAATGTACCATTGTATTTTATTGTCATTTATTTTATGTTAAGCACCTTGGTCAACCTAGGTTGTCTATAAGGTGCTCTATAAATAAACCTGACCCTACTGCATAAGTCAACAGAGGCAGAGGTCTATCAACCATTAAAATCACCATAACTCACTGAATATTCAACCGATTCTCAAGCCGTTTGGTTTATTATAATGTCAGACATATATTTATGATACAACATAGATTGATATTTTTTATATGACGTATGTACGGACTACGTCTGACTCTTCTTCCCTCCACAGTCCACACAGACAAACTGACTCTCACACTCTGACACAACAACAACAACAAAAACAGTAATAATAATAATAATAATGCTGTGTTGACACTCACTCGTCTCAGACTTCAGATTCTCTCCTTCTGCTCCGTTCACTCTAAAATGGCGTCTGAACACCTTTACCTCCTCCCTCTGCTCTGCAGTTACAATCATTTATTGTTCAGTTTAAAGTTCATCTCATGGACTTTAAACTAATAGAGTTGTTGACCTCCACCACTCATAGTACTTTGACTTTAGATATAAACACGTAGACGCCGCCTCTGATGCTGCTGTCCATTGGAACGATGCTGCAACGCGGCCGCCATCTTGGGCAGGGGGAAGCCGTGTCTACTTACTGCATTAGTCTACAGAGGCAGAGGTCTATCAATTTATCATACACTTACATACTCAGACACACACCCACATGCATACATACACTGTAATTTTCTCTACAATGGTCTGACCGGGTCGTACGTATATGTCTATGGTCAGAAACCCCATGGCGGCCGTGTTGACGCGCCTGACAAGCCTGGAGTGGCATCTACGTGTATATATCTATGACTTTGACATTAAATCCATGTTTATCCAGTCACCGTTACCTTTGACCTTTGAGTTTGAAGAAGTTGTGTGGAGGTGAATCTGAGACAATGTGTTGACATATGTACGGACTACGTCTGACTCTTCTTCCCTCCACAGTCCACACAGACAAACTGACTCTCACACTCTGACACAACAACAATAAAAAACATTTTTTTAAAAAGTTGTTTTGACACTCACTTGTCTCAGACTTCAGTTTCTCTCCTTCTGCTCCGTTCACTCTAAAATGGCGTCTGAACAGTTTTACCTCCTCTCTCTGCTCTGCAGTTACAATCATTTATTGTTCAGTTTAAAGTTCATCTCATGGACTTTAAACAAAACTGAACAATAAATTATAATGAGGAAGTGACTTTCTACAATAGAGTGGCGCCACCTGCTGGGTAACTCCTGGTATTACACCTGTATGGCCAGGTGAACTCTGACACCATGAATAAACAGTGAGCTGAGATCCAGCTGTGGTAGAAGAGCTGCTGAGAGATTTAAAGACACTCCACTACAAGTTACAGCTCAGCCTGTTCTCTGTCTTATTCATCACACATGTTGTCATCAACTAATTTGTGTCTCAGTGTTGTAACTTAACTCGCCCCGGTCTGGCAACACGACCATATATGGAAAACACAACCACAACTAAATGTAAGTCCACACAGAAACCAGGAGGATACAAGGAGAATCATGATGAACTCCTTTTAGAAATGCACTCATTGACATACACACACACAGCTGCAGTGATCAGACCATTACTCTGAACCTAATTTAAACCTAATTATAACCTAAAGTCTTAACCATCAAACAGCCCTTGGGAAAAGTGAGGAACGGCCAAAATGTCCTCACTTCCCCTAAATGTCCTCACTCTGTTGGTTAAAAACTCTCGACGGTCCCCACAACGTAGTAAATACAAGAACACACACACACACACACACACACACACACACACACACACACACACACACACACACACACACACACACACACACACACACACACACACACATCTTACAGGTGTTTTTCTGTGGGAACAGAAGCTGATTGTGCTGAGTTCATCTCTGACTCTGGGATTAGAAAGAATAAATTATCATGTGTAACAAGTGGGCGTGTCACTGGTGGCCAATCACATTATCAGCATTATTTTCATCCCTCTCTCTGATTGGTTCAGGACGGCTACTTGCTACAGTGGAGCTGATGTGTTCAGAGGAGGAGGAGGAGGAGGAGGAGGAGAATGTTTGTTCATGTTGCTGCTGTTGATCTGTATGTGGCTGATTTGATGCTTCTGCTTTTATGGAGGTGAAGTATTTGAGGAATTAAAGGGAAAGTTAAAGGTCAAAGGTCTCTCTTATCTCCTCCCCCTCTCGCTTCCTCCCTCCCCCCTTCTCTCTCTCTCTCTCCCCTTCCCTCCTCCCCTCTCTCTCCTTTCTCTTTCTCTTCCTCCCTCCCTCTAAGTCTCTCCCTGTATCCCCCTTTCTTTACGCTCTCTTTCTCCCCCTTCTCTCTCTCATCCCCCACTTCCTCTATCCTCTCCCTCTTTCTCTCTGCCCCCTCCCCCTAAGTCTCTCCCCCTCCCTCCCTCTTTCTCTCTGTCCCCTCCCTCCCTCTCTCCCCATCCCTCCCCCTCTCTCTCCTCTTCCTCTTTCTCTCTGCCCTTCTTTCCCTCCCTCTAGGTCTCTCCCTGTCTCCCCCATCTCTCTTCCCCCCTTCTCTCTCTCTCTCTCTCCTCACCCCTCTTCCTCTCTCTCCTCCCTCCCTCCCTCTCTTTCTCCCTCCTCTTTCCTCTCTCTCTCCTCTCCCCCCCCCCCACTCTCTCTATCCTCTTTCTCTCTGCCCCCTCTAAGTCTCTCTCTCTCTCCTCCCCTTCTTCCTCTCTCTCTTCTCTCTCTATCCTCTCCTTCTTTCTCTCTGCCTCCATCC
>NC_140912.1:34697051-34743014 GCF_045865225.1 Trachurus japonicus
AGTACATTCCTCCAAAACAAAATAAAATCACCATCAACATTGATAGCAACAAAATTACAAATATCACTCCATAGTTTTTCACGTGTGATTAAAAAACTAAACCTGACAGTTCTTGCATTTATTCATAATCTCTTGTTCGACAACACATTCACTGTAAAACCATGAAAAAAACATCCTTTTATTGTAATTTGCAAAAATAAACACTTTCATTTTGAAATGTAACTGAGCCTGACACCTAAATAATATTTATCTTTTCATGTTGTTGTTGTTGTTGTTGTTTTAGCTGCTCTGCAATGATATTCTGATGTGTTATGACTACATGTTGAGTCTTGAAAGAGCAAATATTGAAAAGAAAATGAAAAAAACGTACAGGAAATTATGTGTGTTAAGTTATAAAATAAAGGCTAGGGTTTCTTTTGTAAATCATACTTATCAATAATACTAAATAGTTTAATTAAATGGCATCTTTCTGTTTAATAAGACTGAGGGCGAAAAGAAGAAATTTGTTATAAAACATGTATTTTGGTCTTTTGCTGTGTTTTGTTGTGCACGGCAAGTGGATGTGGCAGTAGGCTACTAACAGTAACACAGTAAAAATACTTACAATAAAAGTAGTTTCTGTAGACAGTATCAGAGTAAAAGTACTTCTTTCAAGGTATCACAGTGAATACTATAATATAGGAGCAGAGTAAAAGTTTCTATAATTACAGTATCACAGTAAAAGTATTTAGTTAGGAGTTAGTGGAGTAAAAGTACTTCCTGTACTTGAGTGACAGGTGAAGCTCATTGTTCCTGTTTGACTCAACACCTTTACCTGTGACTGGATCACTGATGATTGACACATTGAAGCTGCTGCAGCGTTTTCTGAGTCTGTGATGTCATAGATGATGTCATACGTGATGATGTCACATCCTGACAGGTTCACCTGCTGCACTTTACACTTTATTTCACTCCCACAGTCTCATCAGCTGTGGAAACAGCTACAGATCAGTCACACTCCAGAGTCTCCAGTCGAAAGTCTGGACTCTTCACAAGATCATGAAGCTGCTGCCAAGATGAAGAGCTCAGGTAGTTGTCTCCTCTCAGGTCCAGTTCTCTCAGGTGGGAGGGGTTGGACTTCAGAGCTGAGACCAGAGAAGAACAGCTGATGTCTGACAAACTGCAGCTGTACAATCTGAATAAAGAATAAAAGAAGAAGATGAAATGCAGTTCTCTGTCTCACGCACGCACGCACGCACGCACGCACGCACGCACGCACGCACGCACGCACGCACGCACACACACACACACACACACACACACACACACACGCACACACACACACACACACACACACACTCACACACACACACACATACACACACACAGCTGCAGTGATCAGATCATTGATTATTGATCAGACTGAGTGAAATGAGCTGAAAGTGAAGAGTCATTGTCAGTGTGAGAGAAGAACAAGTGGAAACATGAGACAACAACTATTTCAAACGTCCTTCATTCATGACATCAAAGTCAATGATTCAAGTTCTGAGTGAAGATCAATCAGGTTCAGTTGTGGATCAAAGATCTAAGATCTACAACAGTAACAGTCAGTGAACTGACCTCAGAGTCTCCAGTCTACAGTCTGGACTCTCCAGAAAACCACTCAGATGCTTCACTCCTGAATCCTGAAGGTCGTTCCAGTTCAGGACCAGGTGTCTCAGGTGGGAGGGGTTGGACTTCAGAGCTGAGACCAGAGAAGAACAGCTGATCTCTGACAACCAGCAGTCCTCCAATCTGAATAAAGAATAAAAGCAGTGAGTTGAGGACAAAGCTCCTTGTCGACAGCGTTCAGTGTCTCATCATCTGTTCAGAGCTGAAGAAGCTTCAGAAAGAACAAGTTTAGAAAATCAAAGTCCAACAGCTGAAGCAACAGGAAGCAGGTTAAACAGTCACATAGAGAGAAAACAGCTCATTAATATTCATGAGAAGCTGCTGCTGCTTCAACACAGACGCAGTGACTCCGCCTCTTCACCTGTCAGCTCCACCTGTGGCTCCATCCAGACAAACTCATGTTGTGCAGCCACATTGATCAGAGATTTACTGACCATGCTCAAGACAACACACATGTGAGGCTGAACTCTGTTACCATGACAACTAACGTGTAGAAACACATGTTGAATGAAGCTCAGAGACAGAAAAACCTGAACCACACCTGCTTATTATGGGATGTTGGCTTTGAATGTTTCACTATAAACATGACAGAGCCTCAGGAAAGAGGTGGAGCCAGCAGCTATTGATTATAGATCAGTTATTGTCTGATACATCACATGTGTTTCTGTAGTGGAGGTGAAACATGAAGAGAAACAGAGACTGGACTAAAAAACCAGTGAGGTGCAGTCAGGGCTTTGATTTATTCACTTCATCTAAAGTTGGATTCTTTTTGACTTTCAGATAACTTTACTACAAGTTCAATGTGTCAGAATGTGGTGATTTTCATGGTCTAATAAAAGCCAGTAAACAGAGCTAGCTTCTGTCCAGGCAGCAGCTGCACAAACCACTCAGCCATGTGTAGTATTACAGAGCAAAGGCCCAGAGCTGCTCTGCCTCTTCTGTCAGTACGGTGTGTATGTGGCTGTTTGCACATGTGCAGTAAGTTCCCACAGAGAGTTCACATGGAGGTGAAGAGGCACAACGCTACGCTGCCTCTTAACTTAACTGCACCATGTCTGAGCTGCACTTCTGTTCACGTTGCCTTGGTGAATGGTCAACACACAGATGTGTCCCCTGGCTTTTTAGCCTCCAGCAGTTTAGCAGCTAATTCAACTGCAGTGATGCTCCACTGGAGAGCTGAACACCTTAATGAGCTTTCATCTGAAGAACAACAGCAGCTTTTATCTGACGGGAGACCAACGCCTGAGCTATGGTGGCGAACAGTTAGCACGTTTTAACCTACTCTCTCTCTGACTCTCTTAGATACACACACACACACACAGCCCAGGTTGTGTGTCTTCTCTGTTGTAAACCTTGTAATAACAGCTTGTTGTGTACAGTTAACATCCTTGTTGCTCAGGTCACTGAAGTCAAGCCAGCCCACACGTTGTTTTAAGGTGCGCGCATATACGGCACATTACGGCAAGAGCGAGAAAGTGCCCGTAAAATGAAAGCAACGCCCCCGAAACGTCTGATGTTGCATTTCAAAATAAGAGCCGGCCTTTCAAAATAAAAGCCTTTAACACTGCATTTGTGTACATTTACAGTATTATTTTAAGAAAAACTGCTAGTTATTACTGTACCATTCCAATTCAGACTGATTGTACTCGACCTGAAGATGATACCCAGAAAAAATCAGACCAACCTGATGTGGAATTTCAGAATAAAAGCCCTCTGAACTTGCATATTTTTGTGTACATTTACAGTATCATTTGTTAAAAACTGCTAGTTATTACTGTACCATTCCACTTCAGACTGATAGTACTCGACCTCAGGATGACACCCAGAAAAAATCAGACCAATCTGATCTAGAATTTCAGAATAAAAGCCCCTAACTTTGATATTTTGAAGTATTTGTGTACATTTACAGTATCATTAAAAGAAAACTGCTAGTTATTACTGTACCATTCAACTTCAGACTGATAGTACTCGACCTGAAGATGACACCCAGAAAAAATCAGACCAATCTGATGTGGAATTTCAGAATAAAAGCCCTCTGAACTTTAACATTTTGAAGTATTTTGTGTATATTTACAGTATAATTTTTTAAAAACTGCTAGTTATTCCTGTACCATTCCACTTCAGACTGATAGTACTCGACCTGAAGATGACACCCAGAAAGAATCAGACCAATCTGATGTGGAATTTCAGAATAAAAGCCCTCTGAACTTGCATATTTTGAAGTATTTTGTGTACATTTACAGAATAATTTTTAAAAAACTGCTAGTTATTACTGTACCATTCCACTTCAGACTGATAGTACTCGACCTGAAGATGACACCCAGAAAAAATCAGACCAATCTGATGTGGAATTTCAGAATAAAAGCCCTCTGAACTTTGATATTTTGGTGTACATTTACAGTATAATTTTTAAAAAAAATGCTAGTTATTACTGTACCATTCCACTTCAGACTGATAGTACACGACCTGAAGATGACACCCAGAAAAAATCAGAGCAATCTGATGTGGAATTTCAGAATAAAAGCCCTCTAAACTTTAATATTTTGTGTACATTTACAGTATAAATTCTTAAAAACTGCTAGTTATTACTATACCATTCCACTTCAGACTGATAGTACTCGACCTGAGGATGACACCCAGAAAAAATCAGAGCAATCTGATGTGGAATTTCAGAATAAAAGCCCTCTAAACTTTAATATTTTGAAATATTTTGTGTACATTTACAGTATAAATTCTTAAAAACTGCTAGTTATTACTGTACCATTCCACTTCAGACTGATAGTACTCGACCTGAAGATGACACCCAGAAAAAATCAGACCAATCTGATGTGGAATTTCAGAATAAAAGCCCTCTGAACTTTGATATTTTGGTGTACATTTACAGTATAATTAAAAAAAAAAAGCTAGTTATTACTGTACCATTCCACTTCAGACTGATAGTACTCGACCTGAGGATGACACCCAGAAAAAATCAGAGCAATCTGATGTGGAATTTCAGAATAAAAGCCCTCTGAACTTGCATATTTTTAAGTATTTTGTGTACATTTACAGTATCTTTTTTTTTAAACTGCTAGTTATTACTGTACCATTCCACTTCAGACTGATAGTACACGACCTGAAGATGATACCCAGAAAAAATCAGACCAATCTGATGTTGAATTTCAGAATAAAAGCCCTCTGAACTTTGATATTTTTGTGTACATTTACAGTATCATTTAAAAAAAAAACAAAAAAAAAACTGCTAGTTATTACTGTACCATTCAACTTCAGATTGATAGTACTCGACCTCAGGATGACACCCAGAAAAAAATCAGGGCGATCTGATGTGGAATTTAAATGATACTGTAAATGTACACAAATCACTTAAAAATATTAAAGTTCAGAGGGCTTTTATTCTGAAATCCCACATCAGATTGGTCAGATTTTTTCTGGGTGTCATCTTCAGGTCGAGTACTATCAGTCTGGAGTGGAATGGTACAGTAATAACTAGCAGTTTTTAAAAATTTATACTGTAAATGTACACAAAATATTTTAAAATATTAAAGTTTAGAGGGCTTTTATTCTGAAATTCCACATCAGATTGGTCTGATTTTTTCTGGGTATCATCTTCAGGTCGTGTACTAGCAGTCTGAAGTGGAATGGTACAGTAATAACTAGCAGTTTTCTTTTAATGATACTGTAAATGTACACAAATACTTCAAAATATCAAAGTTCAGAGGGCTTTTATTCTGAAATTCCACATCAGATTGGTCAGATTTTTTCTGGATGTCATCTTCAGGTCGAGTACTATCAGTCTGAAGTGGAATGGTACAGTAATAACTAGCAGGTTTTTTTAATTAATGCAGTATTCAAGGCTCTTATTTTGAAAGGCCGGCTTTTATTTTGAAATGCCACATCAGACGTTTCGGGGTCATTGCTTTTTTCATTTTACGGGCACTTTCTCGCTCTTGCCGTAATGTGCCGTATATGCGCGCACCTTAAAACAACGTGTGGGCTGGCTTGACTTCAGTCTCAGGTCTGAGTGTGGATTGTGTTAAAGGTTTGTTGTGTGATGTGAGATGCTCCAACATGTGATCCTGTTATTGATCCGAGTTGTGTGTTAATAACAGCTGATGTCAGGACGGCATGGATTGTGGGGAAAAGGTGTTGCACATGTTTAAGACTTGGATCTGTGTGAACCATTGTGCATGAATGTGTTTGTTGTGAGGTTGTTGTGTGATGAGCTGTCTGAGGTGCCGACCCCCCACAGCCCTGGTCTTGGTCTGTGAGCGCCTGCCTACCCTGTCCTACAGCCTCAGTGTGGATCAGTAGAATATCAGCCTCATGTCTGCAGCTCAGTATCAACACAACTTTCACATCACATTCATCTGAGCACAGAAATAAAACAGAGTCTGACCTCAGAGTCTCCAGTCTACAGTCTGGACTCTCCAGAAAACCACTCAGACCCTTCACTCCTGAATCCTGCAGCTCGTTGTTGGTCAGGTCCAGGAGTCTCAGGTGGGAGGGGTTGGACTTCAGAGCTGAGCCCAGAGAAGAACAGCTGATCTCTGACAAACTGCAGCTCTTCAATCTGAATAAAGAATAAAAGAAGAAGATGAAATGATTGATGATTGATCAGATGTGTCCTGATCAATGATCAGTGTGTAAATGAGTAGAGGGACTTTGTCCTTGTGTTGTTGTGGATCATCATCATGTGGCCTTCTACACACATCATCCACATGTCAGCACAGATTCATCAGCTGCTGCTGACCTCAGATCAGTCTGTCAATATACAATCAATATCTGATCAATACCTGTTGGTCTAAACACTGACTACAACTCTCTGATTCAGGACTGAACTGGATCAAAGACACACACACACACACACACACACACACACACACACACACACAGAGAGGACGATAAACTGTGTGTGTGGTTAGTAGTTGCATGACTTCAGATTTTTCGACTCTATAATGTTATGAAAGTTGAGTCGACGTCGTTCATATCTTTTTTTTTTTTTAAGTATATATTTTTTGGCGTTTTATTTGATAGACAGTGATATAGACAGGAAAGGGGGAGGCAGAGAGAGGGGGAATGACATGCAGGAAGGAAAAGTCTGCCCGACGCGGGATTCGAACCGGGGACGCCTGCGTTGAGGACTGTAGCCTCTACATGGGGCGGCCGCTTTAACCACTGCGCCACGCACCGCCCCAACGTCATTCATATTTTCCTGTCATAACTAAAATCACAGGAGGAGGGAAACGCTTTGCAACAATCTGTATCCACTGACTGGTTGATAGAAATCAGTACAGAACAGCAGGTAAATAAACAACCAGTTGTAAATCAGTTTTTTTGTAACATACACTCCTATAGAAGTGAAAAGAAAATACTGGAGCTACTGTGTGTTAGGGAGGAAAACAACACAAGCAAAGGTCTGTAAGCCAATCACCATCACAGTCCTGCTCAGTCACAGTTTTTGTTTTTCGATTCTGGTTGATTGGTTGTTATTGTTTTTTGTTGTGCGCGACATAGAGCTGCCGATACGAGCTGCCTACACTTGCGTGCCGATCCGTGGAGAGCAATCAAGGATCAACACTGATCTGTTTCCAGTGCTCGTTCCCAAAAGGCAAAGGTAGAAGCTATACACAACCTAGAAAGTCAAAGCGTTGTTTTGATGGGCTTGTGTGTTTTGTTTTTTTTTGTTTTGTTTTGTTTTGTTTTTTCTCTGTCTTATGAATATGTCTGCTATGTACTGTTGATAATAATAATAATTATTATTAATCTAATGTTACCCCCGGGAAAAGGGTGGGGTCAAGGGGAATGGATAAATGGAATTGTAATGAAATGAAACAAAATAAAAAATTGATTTAAAAAAAAACAAAAAACACTGATCTGTTGCTCCACTACTCCCTCCCTCATGATCATCCACATCCTCAACTAGAATAACATTAACTAGAAAATTTCCTCTCGGGAAATTTTGAATGGGCCACGGGAGCTACTGCGGGTTGTGCCATCTCTGTCAACATGGGAATCAAACCCACGATCTTAAGGTCAAGACAGAGCTGATCAGACAGACACATGATCATCTTTCTATAAGCACTGATATGGAGGAGCTGTAACCACATTAGGTTACCTGTGTGTGTGTGTGTGTGTGTGTGTGTGTGTGTGTGTGTGTGTGTGTGTGTGTGTAGGTGTGTGTGTGTGTGTGTGTGTGACTGTAATCACATGAAGCTGGCTCTAGAGTCTGTGTGTGTGTGTGTGACTGACTTGACACATAGTTAGTTAGTAGCTGCATCCTGTGTCAGTCTGATTTAGCTGTGTCTGTGTTTATAAACATTTAAACGAGCGCCAGGTGGATTGTTTATGAAGTTAACGAGCTCTGGCCTGAGGATCAAAGAGGTTACCACGGCGATAGGGGCCCCCGCAGGCTGAGACAGACAGAAACGTGGAGAAAAAGAGCCATTTTCTGCCTCTAAACCGGTCTCACATTTAGGCTTAGCATGACAAAACGGTAACTCCTATCAGAACAAAACACAGATCAACGTTGCTCTAAGGACTTAATGAAAATTTCGGTACGATTTGGTGTTTCTACAGTAAATATTTTGGCGACGCTGGCAGTTTTAAAACATCAGGCCGTTCTGCTCCTCTCAGAAAATATTTGTATTGGACTCAATGAGGAGCAGGGACAGACGTGGCCGCACTCAGAGGCTGATTCTGTAAGTTCTGTAAGTCTCTCTGATATTTTGAGCACATGACATGAGAGATAACAAGTTTGTCTTACAAATTCTGAAAAAATTATGTCTGTAGAGTGTAAATTGTGGCCGTGCTGACAGTTTATCCAGAAAAAATACTGAATGTTTCTTCACTCTCTCCCACTCTAACCGATGATGTCACGCACTCTGACACGAACATTCCATGCAATACACACCCATTATAATCTCATAATTTCTCCAAAAATGATCATGGTCATTGATCAGGGATTGATCAAAAACTATATGACCTATCAAAACGTGGAGTAATACGACAATACACAAGACTTGTGTCTACTGTTTAAAGTTTAAATGGAGTCTCTAGGTGAAAGTATGCCTGAGCAGTAGACGTTTGTTAAACTCCAATGATTGGTCTTTTTCGCGCTTTTTTTTCCGCCCGTCCCATTGACTTACATGCAAAATTTTTGCGCAGTTTTTCGCGACTACGTCGCGAAAAATTCGTAAACTGTTGAGAAAAGTAATAGCACAGCGATCCCGATCAAGACGCACGTTTTGATATATAATATGTCCTGCAACTCTTCGAGTTGCAGGACTAGTAGCGCATCGAAATCTGGCCGGAAGTGGAAAAATAACTAGAAAAAGCATTTCCAAGAATGGAAATGGTGTGACTGCGGCAGGAATCGAACCCATGACCATATGATCACTAAACCTTTACTCTGCCACTGGGCTACAGAGAGCACACTGCTTTCAAAACTGTTGTCATTCATTGTAATGTGATGATGTGCTGCAAACTGGTACGAGTAATCAAGGAGATAACAAACACCTGTAACCAATTGAAGGCGGGGGAGGAGAGCAGAATTCAACATAACATAACAAGAGTTCTTCCCTTGGATTCGAACCAGTGACCTTAGGGTTGGCAGGCAGTTACCCTAACCCCTACACTACAGTGGAGTTGTGAAGAAGAGAGGTTGAGACTTTGATGAATGTGAGATTTTTTGTGAAAAAGTTAAATATTTTAAAAAGTATAAATAGTTAAAAAGAGAAAAGTAATGCCGATAAAGTTCAAAAAAAGCTGCACGTTTTGATATATGAATTGTTGAAATAGCACAAAGTATGAAGGACTAGAAGAAGACCGTAAAAAGGCGGAAGAAAATGGCCAAACAGAAGAACAATAGTGTGACTGCTTCAGCAGTCACACTAACTAGAAAAAACATTTCCAAGAATGGAAATGGTGTGAATGCTGGAAGCAATGCTGAATGAGCTGAAGAAATTGTTGAAAGAAAGAAAGATTGAAACAAGAGAGAAAAAAGAAAAGGACAGAAAGAAAGAAAGAAAGAAAGAAAGAAAGAAAGAAAGAAAGAAAGAAAGAAAGAAAGAAAGAAAGAAAGAAAGAAAGAAAGAAAGAAAGAAATGGAGTAAAAACAAAGGAAGAGAAAAGGAGTAGAAAGAAAGAAAGAATCAAACAAACAAAGAAGTAAAAAGACAGAAATGGAGTGAAAGAAAGAAAGAAAGAAAGAAAGAAAGAAAGAAATGGAGTAAAAACAAAGGAAGAGAAAAGGAATAGAAAGAAAGAAAGAAACAATCAAACAAACAAAGAAGTAAAAAGACAGAAATGGAGTGAAAGAAAGAAAGAAAGAAAGAAAGAAGAAAAAGAGAGAGGGGGATGATAGATAGAAAGAGGTAGATGGATGGATGGATGGATGGATGGATGGATGGATGGATAGAGAGGGAAGGATATAAAAAGTTACGTAAAATACAAATGAAGGAGTAGAAGAAAGAAAGAAAGAAAGAAAGAAAGAAAGAAATGGAGTAAAAACAAAGGAAGAGAAAAGGAGTAGAAAGAAAGAAAGAATCAAACAAACAAAGAAGTAAAAAGACAGAAATGGAGTGAAAGAAAGAAAGAAAGAAAGAAAGAAAGAAAGAAATGGAGTAAAAACAAAGGAAGAGAAAAGGAATAGAAAGAAAGAAAGAAACAATCAAACAAACAAAGAAGTAAAAAGACAGAAATGGAGTGAAAGAAAGAAAGAAAGAAAGAAAGAAGAAAAAGAGAGAGGGGGATGATAGATAGAAAGAGGTAGATGGATGGATGGATGGATGGATGGATGGATGGATGGATGGATGGATAGAGAGGGAAGGATATAAAAAGTTACGTAAAATACAAATGAAGGAGTAGAAGAAAGAAAGAAAGAAAGAAAGAAAGAAAGAAAGAAAGAAAGAAAGAAAGGAGACAGAGGGGTTAAAAAATAGGGAGGGGTATAGATAGATAGATAGATAGATAGATAGATAGATAGATAGATAGATAGATAGATAGATAGATAGATAGATAGATAGATAGATAGATAGATAGATAGATAGATAGATAGATAGATAGGACACATGTTAAAAGCTGCGTCCTATGTCCTAGGCTCCACCTGTAATTGTACTACTATTAATAGAGTTGGAAAGACTAAACGTCTGAACTTAAATTCATGAGAAAAATATAAATTGTTGGAGATGTTTACATCAAAAGTATAAAATAATTGAGAGCCTGATGAATTTGAGCTGAAAACCTGTGTGTGTGTGTGTGTGTGTGTGTGTGTGTGAGTCTGACGGTCTCTCTGTCTGCGTGTACATGTGCAGAAAGTAAAACTGTTAAAGGGATAGTTCAGCCTAGAATGATATTTCGCTCATTATCTACTCACCCTCATGTTGACTAAGGGCTGGAAGAATTCTCAGAGTCCACCGTCCCTTCTCTGAGTTACAGGGGGTCTCAGCGTAGCAGTGCATGTCCATATAACGGTTGCAAAGGGACACCAGAGCTCTTCGTAAAAAAAACACACACAAAAAAACATCCAAATACCTCCATGATGCTCGTGCTGAAGCCCCAAATTGCGTAATTGTCCCGAAAAAAATTAAATAAGTCTATATTTTAAGCTTGTTTGTAGCGGAAGCTTCTCGAAGCTCCTCTTCCTGGTCCGTCCAAATCTCGCGTGATTTGCGCCGGCGTCAGTGCGGTTACTGCGAATCACGCGAGATTTGGACGGACCAGGATGTTTTTTTGTGTGTGTTTTTTTACGAAGAGCTCTGGTGTCCCTTTGCAACCGTTATATGGACATGCACTGCTACGCCAAGACCCCCTGTAACTCAGAGAAGGGACGGTGGACTCTGAGAATTCTTCCAGCCCTTAGTCAACATGAGGGTGAGTAGATAATGAGCGAAATATCATTCTAGGGTGAACTATCCCTTTAACAGTTTTACTTTCTGCACATGTACACGCAGACAGAGAGACCGTCAGACTCACACACACACACACACACACACACACACACACACACACACACACACACAGGTTTTCAGCTTCATCAGGCTCTCAATTATTTTATACTTTTGATGTAAACATCTCCAACAATTTATATTTTTCTCATGAATTTAAGTTCAGACGTTTAGTCTTTCCAACTCTATTAATAGTAGTACAATTACAGGTGGAGCCTGGGACATAGGATGCAGCTTTTAACATGTGTCCTATCTATCTATCTATCTATCTATCTATCTATCTATCTATCTATCTATCTATCTATCTATCTATCTATCTATCTATCTATCTATCTATACCCCTCCCTATTTTTTAACCCCTCTGTCTCCTTTCTTTCTTTCTTTCTTTCTTTCTTTCTTTCTTTCTTTCTTTCTTTCTTTCTTTCTTTCTTTCTTCTACTTCCTTCATTTGTATTTTACGTAACTTTTTATATCCTTCCCTCTCTATCCATCCATCCATCCATCCATCCATCCATCCATCCATCCATCCATCCATCCATCCATCCATCCATCCATCCATCCATCCATCTACCTCTTTCTATCTATCATCCCCCTCTCTCTTTTTCTTCTTTCTTTCTTTCTTTCTTTCTTTCACTCCATTTCTGTCTTTTTACTTCTTTGTTTGTTTGATTGTTTCTTTCTTTCTTTCTATTCCTTTTCTCTTCCTTTGTTTTTACTCCATTTCTTTCTTTCTTTCTTTCTTTCTTTCTTTCTTTCACTCCATTTCTGTCTTTTTACTTCTTTGTTTGTTTGATTCTTTCTTTCTTTCTACTCCTTTTCTCTTCCTTTGTTTTTACTCCATTTCTTTCTTTCTTTCTTTCTTTCTTTCTTTCTTTCTTTCTTTCTTTCTTTCTTTCTTTCTTTCTTTCTTTCTTCTACTCCGTCAACATGAGGGTGAGTAGATAATGAGCGAAATATCATTCTAGGGTGAACTATCCCTTTAAGCGCCACAAAACTCCTCTCTCCCTAATGATCTGATTGATTACACCTGTGTGGCAGCCTGCCCTCAGAAGTTACCATGGCGACTACCATGCTTACATTTTACTGTGTGGAACAGTGTTGTGTTCGTGTGTTTATCTGTTTGTGTATGTGTGTGTGTGTGACTGTGTGTGAGTGTCTGTGTGTGTCTGTCTGTGTGAGTGTGATGCCTGTGTTTGTGCGTGGACATTCTCTGTCAGTCTGGTTTATCATGTGTGTGTGTGGGGCTGTGTTTAAAAACATCTTAACGAGCGGCCAGGCTGCAGCTGCACTGTTCTATTTATAGACTTTGATAACGAGCTGGCCACTACAGCTGGACCAACTGCACACAGAGCAGAGCAGAGCAGAGAGATTTGAGCTCTGAGCAGCTTCCCAAAACAGCCCAGAAAAAGAGAACCGTACCTCTAATCAGAATGTGGCCATCTGACCATCTGGGCAAGCAGACCTTCCTGAGCGAGGCAATGTGCATTAAATGTTTGTAGGGCAAAAACTTTTCTCAGGGTCGCAAGGTAGAAAAGGGGGGCATTTCTGCTTTTCTAAAAAAATCAGCTCCTACTTTTCTATTGAAGTGGATGAGCCACTGGAGCGGGTCTAGCTGGACAATTAGGCTCACTGAGACAATTCTGTAAGTCTGTCTGCTGTTTTGAGCACATTAAATGAGACACAACAAGTGTGGCTACAAACCGGTGAGGAAATCATGTGTCTAGAGTTTAATTTGTGGCCGTGCTGGCAATTTATCCAGAAAAATCCTGAATGTTTTTTCGATCCCTCTCACTCTAACGATGATGTCACTCACTCTGACCCAACCCCATACACACTCATTGAAAAGTGTGAAATTTGTCAGAAATCCTCATGTGCTTTTAAAGGATTTATCTCAAAAACGGTACAAGCTATGAAAAAGTTGTACATACAGGATGAATACATTAGAAGTTTGTCTACAGCTCAGAATTTGAATGAAGTCTCTAGCTGAAAGTATGTGGACGCTTTAAAGGCTGAAAGAAGTAAGAAGATTTGAAGAGTTTCAAGACTGTTCCAATGCATTCTCTATGGGGAAAAAAAAAATCAGAAATAGTTGAATATTGCAAAAAGTATGAATAGTTGAAAAGAGAAAAGACATAGCACACCTGTCCCGAAAAGGCTGAACAATTTGATATTTGAATTTTTGAAATAGCACAAAGTATGAAGGACTAGTTACATGACGAAGAAAGGCAGAAAATGGCCGAACCGAATAACAATAGTGTGAATGCTTCCAGCATTCACACTAATAATAACTAGAAACAGCATTTCCTAACGGAACATGCGTGTGAATGCTGAAACCCAATGCTGAACCATGCTGAATTAGCAGAATAAATTGACAAAGACATGCGGAATGGCATACAAGAAACATGTCCATGGAAGGAATTGAACCCACAACTTCATGAGTGGTAACCTAACACACTAACCATACAGCCACAGAGAACCTGAGTTACAATGAGCTTTATACTATGAGGAATCAAAGACTGTCCAATGACAGCTGAATAATTGGAATCAAAAGTCAAGCAATGATGTGAAATGACTGAGGCATGAATCGAACCCATGACCATAAAGCCTTTACTCTGCCACTCGGCTACAGAGAGCACACTGCTTTCAAGACTGTTGTCATTCATTGTAATGTGATGATGTGCTGCAAACTGGTATGAGTAATCAAGGAGATAACAAACACCTGTAACCAATTGAAGGCGGTGGAGGAGAGCAGAATTCAACATAACATAACAAGAGTTCTTCCATTGGATTCGAACCAGTGACCTTGGGGTTGGCAAACGGCCACCCTAACCCCTACACTACAGTGGTGTTGTGCAAAAGAGGTTGAGACTTTGATGAATGTGAGATTTTTCAATGATGCTTAAAAAAAAAGTAAGGAAAGTGCAGAAATTAGCCACACCAAGCAAGAAGAGGACTTTTTTGTGACCTGTGACTATTTTTTGGTGAATTAAAATGAATTAAAAAGCACTTAAAGGGATAGTTCACCCTAGAATGATATTTCGCTCATTATCTACTCACCCTCATGTGGACTAAGGGCTGGAAGAAGTTTCAGAGTCCTCCGTCCCTTCTCTGAGTTACAGGGGGTCTCGGCATAGCAGTGCATGTCCATATAACGGTTGTAAAGGGACACCAGAGCTCTTCGTAAAAAAACACACACAAAAAAACATCCAAATACCTCCATGCTGCTCGTATGTAATGTCAGTCTTGTGCTGAAGCCCCAAATTGCGTAATTGTCCCGAAAAAAATTAAATAAATCTATATTTTAAGCTTGTTTGTAGCGGAAGCTTCTCAAAGCTCCTCTTCCTGGTCCGTCCAAATCTCGCGTGATTTGCGCCGGCGTCAGTGCGGTTACTGCGAATCACGTGAGATTTGGACGGACCAGGAAGAGGAGCTTTGAGAAGCTTCCGCTACAAACAAGCTTAAAATATTCACCTTATTCTCCGGGGCAACCATGGAGTCAATGGAACGCTGTGAGATTGTGTTGGAACTTCCGGCGACGACCGGAAGTCGTATAGTACATTAGCGGTAGCTTGATTATTTGAGTCCGTTCTCAGATGTTTCTTGTTGGCAAATCCGGGTTTTTTTCCCGTTGTCGATTGCAAAAAATGACGAGCATTATAAAGAGGAAGCTACAATCACTGGAAGAAAACGTGTGAGTTTTTATAGCAGTTGAGCATCGACCTCATCTTCTGTCCCAGTGTGTGTGGAGCTCTGTACGACCTGCACCCACCTCCATCTACTCTAGAGTCTGGTTAAAAATAATTAAATAAATCCCCGTGTCCCCGCTGATTTCAGCCAAGGTGAGCAGCTTGTTTGGAGAGTAGGAGCGAATAAAAAAAAAAACAAAAAAAAACGCTATCACAGCCCGAAGCAACACTGTTAATGCACATAAGAGGCTGCTTTTAATTTCTGACAGCTGGACATTGCGCTACTTTTAATTATGAAGCTTTATCCATTTAAACAAAATAAACTAGAGGAACAACTTTCATGTTTAAATTGTGTTTTATAGCCTACTTTTATATATTTTACTGATCGCAATTCAGGCTGGGTGTGCGTATGAAAATATGCTACAGTGTTTCTCTTTTCTTTTCTCTTTTTTGGAGGGGGCGGGGGGTAGTTTAGGTGACAAAGACATTTTTAACTGTGAAAATAGAGATGTATTCAATATTTGCATTTGGGCAATACTGCTGTAGGCGAAACAAGTTTATTCATGGCCACATTTAAGTTACAGTAGTTGAGGGAGGGTTTTATTTCTAAATCCCTCCGTTTATTTCTTTTACACATTAGCGAGCAGGTTCACAGCGTGAACAGCGTGTCCCGACCCGACCAGGCTCTGGACACGGAGCAGAGACCCAGGTCCGATAGTGCAAGGCTCTCTCTGAAGCAGAGGATGAGGCCAGCTTCCCGTCAGTCTTCACAGACAGTCCAGAGTTGAACGAGTTTCTGATCATATAGTTGTCAGTTTGCTCCAGGTGACAGTCGACCCTCACAACAACCCCCCCCCCCCCTCCCTCTCTCAGTAAATAGTTCCGACGTCCATGCTGCAGCTTATATCCAAGTAATATAATAGCCTATATATAAATGAGCTCCTGACGCTCAGCTCAACAGCTGGTAAACAGCAGCGGATCAGCGCGATCTCTCCCTCCGTACTGGTTCTGCCAGCTCCACTTGGATTTCAAAGTAAAAGTCACGCTGTAAATGAGTTAAATTGTGAAACAGCGGCGCTTTTATAGCCGATTTTAGGATTAAACTCTGAATATATGAGCTAAACATCTGTTACCATAAGTTTCCATGGCGATCTAGCTGGGTTGAAAGAGAGAGTACAGGAAAGCCTGGCTTTAGACTCAATAAAAAATATATAATTATAAAATATAACCCACTAAACTCGCTTCGAAGTACACCCCTCAAGTGTTGTCCATGTTGATTTGATTGTCTGTATTGTAATTGTCCCGCAATATACTGCAAATTCAGTCGATTGTTTACATCAGTTTTTACTTCCGCATTTGACCGGAAGTCGTAACACAATCGCGGCCAAACCGGAAGTGGCAAAGTGGGCGGGGCTACATAAGGTGAATAGACTTATTTAATTTTTTTCGTGACAATTACGCAATTTGGGGCTTCAGCACAAGACGGACATTACATACGAGCATCATGGAGGTATTTGGATGTTTTTTTGTGTGTGTTTTTTTACGAAGAGCTCTGGTGTCCCTTTACAACCGTTATATGGACATGCACTGCTACGCTGAGACCCCCTGTAACTCAGAGAAGGGACGGAGGACTCTGAAACTTCTTCCAGCCCTTAGTCCACATGAGGGTGAGTAGATACAGTAATGAGCGAAATATCATTCTAGGGTGAACTATCCCTTTAACAGCAAGTTACAAAGTTGAGCTCCTTCTCCTGCTCTCATTCAGCCCATGAGAGCAGAGAGCTCCCTGGCTGCATTTAAAAAATATTTTAAATTATTATCTAAGAATGGAAGAATGAAGAATGGAATGGAATTGTCTGTTTGTGTATGTGTGCATGTGTGACTGTGTGTGAGTGTCTGTGTGAGTGTCTGTGTGTGTCTGTGTGTGAGTGTGATGCCTGTGTTTGTGCGTGGACATCCTCTGTCAGTCTGGTTTATCATGTGTGTGTGTGGGGCTGTGTTTGAAAACATCTTAACGAGCAGCCAGGCTGCACCTGACCTGTTCTATTTATAGACTTTGATAACGAGCTGGCCCCTACAGCTGGACCAACTGCACACAGAGCAGAGCAGAGCAGAGAGATTTGAGCTCTGAGCAGCTTCCCAAAAAAGAGAACCGTAACTCTTATCAGAATGTGGTCCTGACCATCTGGGCAAGGAGACCTTCCTGAGCACATTCATGTGCATTAAATGTTTGTAGGGCAAAAACTTTTCTTGCCGTCGCAAGGTAGAAAAGGGGGGCATTTCTGCTTTTCTAAAAAAATCAGCTCCTACTTTTATATTGAAGTGGATGAGCCACTGGAGCGGGTCTAGCTGCACAATTAGGCTCACTGAGACAATTCTGTAAGTCTGTCTGCTGTTTTAAGCACATTAAATGAGACACGACAAGTGTGGCTACAAACCGGTGAGGAAATCATGTGTCTAGAGTTTAATTTGTGGCCGTGCTGGCAATTTATCCAGAAAAAATCCTGAATGTTTTTTCGATCCCTCTCACTCTAACGATGATGTCACTCACTCTGACCCAACCCCATACACACTCATTGAAAAAGTGTGAAATTTGTCAGAAATCCTCATGTGCTTTTAAAGGATTTATCTCAAAAACGGTGCAAGCTATGAAAAAGTTGTAAATACAGGATGAATACATTAGAAGTTTGTCTACAGCTCAGAATTTGAATGAAGTCTCTAGCTGAAAGTATGTGGACGCTTTAAAGGCTGAAAGAAGTAAGAAGATTTGAAGAGTTTCAAGACTGTTCCAATGCATTCTCTATGGGGAAAAAAAAATCAGAAATAGTTGAATATTGCAAAAAGTATGAATAGTTGAAAAGAGAAAAGACATAGCACACCTGTCCCGAAAAGGCTGAACATTTTGATATTTGAATTGTTGAAATAGCACAAAGTATGAAGGACTAGTTACATGACAAAGAAAGGCAGAAAATGGCCGAACCGAATAACAATAGTGAAAAAGCATTTCCAAGAATGGAAATGGTGTGACTGCTGACAGCAACTGAACGCTGTTGCAGAATTAGCAAATAGTGCAAGCTGTGATCACCATACAAATGTTTGACCAAGGTCAGAATCGAACCCACATCCTCATGGTCATTAGACTTCCACTCTGCCTCTAGGCCACAGTGCACACACAGTTGCATAGACTGTTGTCTGTTAATGATCTGCACACTGTCAACATCAAGAAAGCTTGAGAGTCAAGCTTGAATGACTTAGAATGAAAATGTCTGTGAATTTCAGGCTGAGCACTAACCATATGGCCACAGAGAACCTGAGTTACAATGAGCTTTATACTATGAGGAATCAAAGACTGTCCAATGACAGCTGAATAATTGGAATCAAAAGTCAAGCAATGAAGTGAAAAGACTGAGGCAGGAATCGAACCCATGACCATATGATCACTAAACCTTTACTCTGCCACTCGGCTACAGAGAGCACACTGCTTTCTAAACTGTTGTCATTCATTGTAATGTGATGATGTGCTGCAAACTGGTATGAGTAATCAAGGAGATAACAAACACCTGTAACCAATTGAAGGCAGTGGAGGAGAGCAGAATTCAACATAACATAACAAGAGGTCTTCCCTTGGATTCGAACCAGTGACCTTAGGGTTGGCAAGCAATTACCCTAACCCCTACACTACAGTGGAGTTGTATGAATGTGAGATTTCTTGTGAAAAAGTTAAATATTTGAAAAAGTATAAATAGTTAAAAAGAGAAAAGTAATGCCGATAAAGTTCAAAAGAAGCTGCACGTTTTGATATATGAATTGTTGAAATAGCACAAAGTATGAAGGACTAGAAGAAGACCGTAAAAAGGCGGAAGAAAATGGCCAAACAGAAGAACAATAGTGTGACTGCTTCAGCAGTCACACTAATAACTAGGAAAAAATCCACACAATAACAGTAGTGCCCGGGCTTTGCCCGGGCACTGGTCCCTGCAGCTATTTCATAGCTGTTGGGACCAGTGCCCGGTGCGATTGCCCGCGGCCCTAACTAGGAAAAAATCCACACAATAACAGTAGTGCCCGGGCGAAGCCCGGGCACTGGTCCCTGCAGCTATTTCATAGCTGTTGGGACCAGTGCCCGGTGCGATTGCCCGCGGCCCTAATAAGAAGAAAAAATCCACACAATAACAGTAGTGCCCGGTGCGATTGCCCGTGGCCCTAATAACCAAGTTTATCAAGGCCATGCATCAGCAACAGAAGACAATTTAAATCAATTAGGGTGACGGATTAGTTTCATTCAGCCACTCAGCTGTTGTTTCAAGCAGTTAGCAAGTTGTAACCTACTGACACTTAGACACTTTTACACACACACATACACACACACACACACACACACACACACACACACAGTCCAGGTTGTGTGTCTTCTCTGTTGTAAACCTTGTAATAACAGCTTGTTGTGTACAGTTAACATCCTTGTTGCTCAGGTCTGAGTGTGGATTGTGTTAAAGGTTTGTTGTGTGATGTGAGCGGTGCTCCAACATGTGATCCTGTTATTGATCTGAGTTGTGTGTTAATAACAGCTGATGTCAGGACGGCATGGATTGTGGGGAAAAGGTGTTGCACATGTTTAAGACTTGGATCTGTGTGAACCATTGTGCATCATGTGTTTGTTGTGAGGTTGTTGTGTGATGAGCTGTCTGAGGTGCCGACCCCCCACAGCCCTGGTCTTGGTCTGTGAGCGCCTGCCTACCCTGTCCTACAGCCTCAGTGTGGATCAGTAGAATATCAGCCTCATGTCTGCAGCTCAGTATCAACACAACTTTCACATCACATTCATCTGAGCACAGAAATAAAACAGAGTCTGACCTCAGAGTCTCCAGTCTACAGTCTGGACTCTCCAGAAAACCACTCAGACCCTTCACTCCTGAATCCTGCAGCTCGTTGTTGGTCAGGTTCAGGTGTCTCAGGTGGGAGGGGTTGGACTTCAGAGCTGAGCCCAGAGAAGAACAGCTGATCTCTGACAAACTGCAGTTCACCAATCTGAATGAAGAATAAAAGAAGAAGATGAAATGATTGATGATTGATCAGATGTGTCCTGATCAATGATCAGTGTGTAAATGAGTAGAGGGACTTTGTCCTTGTGTTGTTGTGGATCATCATCATGTGGCCTTCTACACACATCATCCACATGTCAGCACAGATTCATCAGCTGCTGCTGACCTCAGATCAGTCTGTCAATATACAATCAATATCTGATCAATACCTGTTGGACTAAACACTGACTACAACTACATCTGATTCAGGACTGAACTGGATCAAAGACACACACACACACACACACACAGACACACACACACACACACACACACAGAGGATGATAAACTGTGTGTGGGTCTGAAAATGTTACATTATGACGTCATCGTCTGTGTGTGTGGTTAGCGGTTGCATGACTTCAGATTTTTTAAAGTCGACTCTAATGTTATGAAAGTCGAGTCGACGTCGACTAGTCGCTGATGATGTCGTTCATATTTTCCTGTCATAACTAAAATCACAGGAGGAGGGAAACGCTTTGCAACAATCTGTATCCACTGACTGGTTGATAGAAATCAGTACAGAACAGCAGGTAAATAAACAACCAGTTGTAAATCAGTTTTTTTGTAACATACACTCCTATAGAAGTGAAATGAAAATACTGGAGCTACTGTGTGTTAGGGAGGAAAACGACACAAGCAAAGGTCTGTAAGCCAATCACCATCACAGTCCTGCTCAGTCACAGTTTTTGTTTTTCGATTCTGGTTGATTGGTTGTTATTGTTTGTTGTTGTGCGCGACATAGAGCTGCCTATACGAGCAGAGTTTTTTTTTTGCGCTACATTCACAACTTTCTTTTCATCAACGACCTGTGGAACACTTGCGTGCCGATCCGTGGAGAGCGATCAAGGATCAACACTGATCTGTTTCCAGTGCTCGTTCCCAAAAGACAAAGGTAGAAGCTGTACACAACCTAGAAAGTCAAAGCGTTGTTTTGATGGGCTTGTGTGTTGTTTTTGTTGTCCTTTTGTTTTGTTTATTTTTTTTCTGTCTAATGAGCATGTCTGCTATGTACTGTTGATAATAATAATAATTATTATTAATCTAATGTTACCCCCGGGAAAAGGGTGGGGTCAAGGGGAATGGATAAATGGAAATGTAATGAAATAAAACAAAATAAAAAATTGATTTAAAAAAAACAACAAAACACTGATCTGTTGCACCACTGCTCCCTCCCTCATGATCATCCACATCCTCAACTAGAATAACATGAATAACCAAGTTTATCAAGGCCGTGCATCAGCAACAGAAGACAATTTAAATCAATTAGGGTGACGGATTAGTTTCATTCAGCCACTCAGCTGTTGTTTCAAGCAGTTAGCAAGTTGTAACCTACTGACACTTAGACACTTTTACACACACACACACACACACACACACACACACACACACAGTCCAGGGTGTGTGTCTTCTCTGTTGTAAACCTTGTAATAACAGCTTGTTGTGTACAGTTAACATCCTTGTTGCTCAGGTCTGAGTGTGGATTGTGTTAAAGGTTTGTTGTGTGATGTGAGCGCTGCTCCAACATGTGATCCTGTTATTGATCTGAGTTGTGTGTTAATAACAGCTGATGTCAGGACGGCATGGATTGTGGGGAAAAGGTGTTGCACATGTTTAAGACTTGGATCTGTGTGAACCATTGTGCATGAATGTGTTTGTTGTGAGGTTGTTGTGTGATGAGCTGTCTGAGGTGCCGACCCCCCACAGCCCTGGTCTTGGTCTGTGAGCGCCTGCCTACCCTGTCCTACAGCCTCAGTGTGGATCAGTAGAATATCAGCCTCATGTCTGCAGCTCAGTATCAACACAACTTTCACATCACATTCATCTGAGCACAGAAATAAAACAGAGTCTGACCTCAGAGTCTCCAGTCTACAGTCTGGACTCTCCAGAAAACCACTCAGACCCTTCACTCCTGAATCCTGCAGCCTTTTGTTGAAGCTCAGGTCCAGGTGTCTCAGGTGGGAGGGGTTGGACTTCAGAGCTGAGCCCAGAGAAGAACAGCTGATCTCTGACAAACTGCAGCCCCTCAATCTGAATAAAGAATAAAAGAAGAAGATGAAATGATTGATGATTGATCAGATGTGTCCTGATCAATGATCAGTGTGTAAATGAGTAGAGGGACTTTGTCCTTGTGTTGTTGTGGATCATCATCATGTGGCCTTCTACACACATCATCCACATGTCAGCACAGATTCATCAGCTGCTGCTGACCTCAGATCAGTCTGTCAATATACAATCAATATCTGATCAATACCTGTTGGACAAAACACTGACTACAACTCTGATTCAGGACTAAACTGGATCAAAGACAAACACACACACACACAGACACACAGGATGATAACCTGTGTGTGGGTCTGAAAATGTTACATTATGACGTCATCGTGTGTGTGTGTGGTTAGCGGTTGCATGACTTCAGATTTTTTAAAGTCGACTCTAATGTTATGAATGTCGAGTCGACGTCGACTAGTCGCTGATGACGTCGTTCATATTTTTCCTGTCATAACTAAAATCACAGGAGGAGGGAAACGCTTTGCAACAATCTGTATCCACTGACTGGTTGATAGAAATCAGTACAGAACAGCAGGTAAATAAACAACCAGTTGTAAATCAGTTTTTTTGTAACATACACTCCTATAGAAGTGAAAAGAAAATACTGGAGCTACTGTGTGTTAGGGAGGAAAACGACACAAGCAAAGGTCTGTAAGCCAATCACCATCACAGTCCTGCTCAGTCACAGTTTTTGTTTTTCGATTCTGGTTGATTGGTTGTTATTGTTTGTTGTTGTGCGCGACATAGAGCTGCCTATACGAGCAGAGTTTTTTTTTTGCGCTACATTCACAACTTTCTTTTCATCAACGACCTGTGGAACACTTGCGTGCCGATCCGTGGAGAGCAATCAAGGATCAACACTGATCTGTTTCCAGTGCTCGTGTCCAAAAAGCAAAGGTAGAAGCTATACACAACCTAGAAAGTCAAAGCGTTGTTTTGATGGGCTTGTGTGTTGTTTTTGTTGTCCTTTTGTTTTGTTTATTTTTTTTCTGTCTAATGAGCATGTCTGCTATGTACTGTTGATAATAATAATTATTATTATTAATCTAATGTTACCCCCGGGAAAAGGGTGGGGTCAAGGGGAATGGATAAATGGAATTGTAATGAAATAAAACAAAATAAAAAATTGATTTAAAAAAAACAACAAAACACTGATCTGTTGCTCCACTACTCCCTCCGTCATGATCATCCACATCCTCAACTAGAATAAAATGAATAACCAAGTTTATCAAGGCCGTACATCAGCAACAGAAGACAATTTAAATCAATTAGGGTGACGGATTAGTTTCATTCAGCCACTCAGCTGTTGTTTCAAGCAGTTAGCAAGTTTTAACCTACTGACACTTAGACACTTTTACACACACACACACACACACACACACACACACACACACACAGTCCAGGTTGTGTGTCTTCTCTGTTGTAATAACAGCTTGTTGTGTACAGTTAACATCCTTGTTGCTCAGGTTTGAGTGTGGATTGTGTTAAAGGTTTGTTGTGTGATGTGAGCGGTGCTCCAACATGTGATCCTGTTATTGATCTGAGTTGTGTGTTAATAACAGCTGATGTCAGGACGGCATGGATTGTGGGGAAAAGGTGTTGCACATGTTTAAGACTTGGATCTGTGTGAACCATTGTGCATGAATGTGTTTGTTGTGAGGTTGTTGTGTGATGAGCTGTCTGAGGTGCCGACCCCCCACAGCCCTGGTCTTGGTCTGTGAGCGCCTGCCTACCCTGTCCTACAGCCTCAGTGTGGATCAGTAGAATATCAGCCTCATGTCTGCAGCTCAGTATCAACACAACTTTCACATCACATTCATCTGAGCACAGAAATAAAACAGAGTCTGACCTCAGAGTCTCCAGTCTACAGTCTGGACTCTCCAGAAAACCACTCAGACCCTTCACTCCTGAATCCTGCAGCTTGTTGTTGGTCAGGTCCAGGAGTCTCAGGTGGGAGGGGTTGGACTTCAGAGCTGAGACCAGAGAAGAACAGCTGATCTCTGACAAACTGCAGCTCTTCAATCTGAATAAAGAATAAAAGAAGAAGATGAAATGATTGATTATTGATCAGATGTGTCCTGATCAATGATCAGTGAGTAAATGAGTAGAGGGACTTTGTCCTTGTGTTGTTGTGGATCATCATCATGTGGCCTTCTACACACATCATCCACATGTCAGCACAGATTCATCAGCTGCTGCTGACCTCAGATCAGTCTGTCAATATACAATCAATATCTGATCAATACCTGTTGGACAAAACACTGACTACAACTCTGATTCAGGACTGAACTGGATCAAAGACAAACACACACACACACAGACACACAGGATGATAAACTGTGTGTGGGTCTGAAAATGTTACATTATGACGTCATCGTGTGTGTGTGTGGTTAGCGGTTGCATGACTTCAGATTTTTTAAAGTCGACTCTAATGTTATGAATGTCGAGTCAACGTCGACTAGTCGCTGATGACGTCGTTCATATTTTTACCGTCATAACTAAAATCACAGGAGGAGGGAAACGCTTTGCAACAATCTGTATCCACTGACTGGTTGATAGAAATCAGTACAGAACAGCAGGTAAATAAACAACCAGTTGTAAATCAGTTTTTTGTAACATACACTCCTATCGAAGTGAAAAGAAAATACTGGAGCTACTGTGTGTTAGGGAGGAAAACGACACAAGCAAAGGTCTGTAAGCCAATCACCATCACAGTCCTGCTCAGTCACAGTTTTTGTTTTTCGATTCTGGTTGATTGGTTAGTTATGTGTTGTTGTTGTTGTTGTTTTTTTGCGCTGCCTTCACAACTATCTTTTCATCAACGACCTGTGGAACACTTGCGTGCCGATCCGTGGAGAGCGATCTAAGGATCAATACACTGGATTCTGTTTTCCAGTGCTCGTGCCCAAAAGGCAAAAGTAGAAGCTGTACAACAACCATAGAAAGTCAAAGCGTTGTTTATTGATAGGGCTTGTGTTGTCTTTGTTTTTATGTGTTGGTCTATCTTCTGATCTGTTTGCGCGTTTATAGTTTTATCCTCTGTCTTAATGAATATGTCTGCTATGTACTGTTTGATAATGAATAAATACATAATCAATGTAATCCTAAATGTTACACAACAAAACCCGGAGAAAAGGAGAGGGGACAAGGTGGAATGGATATAGAATGGAATTGTAATGAAATACTAAACAAAATAAAAAATTGATTTACTAAAAACAAACAACAAAACACTGATCTGTTGCACCACAACTACCCTCCATCATTGATCATCCACGTCCCTCAACTAGAAAATAAAATGAATAACCAAGTGTATTCAATGGTGCCGTACATCCGCAACAGAAGACAATTTAAAATCAATATTAGGGTGACCGTGATTAGCGTTTCCATTCAGCCACTCAGCTGTTGTGTATTCAACAGCCGGCTCTGTTCACTAATCAAGCTCAAAACGTCATTGTGGAGCAGTTAAAGTTGATCTAGTCCTGTTGTAATCCCTCACACCACACAGCACACACACACACACAACACACAACATCACACAGCACGACACACACACACTCAGCAGCTTTCATCCGGCCCTCCCCCAGATCTTACAGTCACAATCTGCTCAGTCTTCAGCTACAGTGGGCTGATCCCAGCTGTTTCTGTTAGCAAGCATCATCTGAGAGCAGCTCATCATCATCATCATCAATCATCATCATACAATCATCATCAACATCATCATCATCATCATCATCAATCACCACCAACAAGAACAGAAACCTCTGAGTGACCTCTGACCACCCTTCACCCTTCTTACCTGCTGCAGTAACATGGAGACACAATCAGTCCGCTGCTAATCAAACTGAACGTTCACTTCACACAAGTTTGGGAACTGAATCAACAGACGAAAAGTGACCCAACAGGTACCAGTCAGTGAACTCAACCTTCAGAGTCCTCCATCGAACAGTGTTGGCGACTCTCCAGTCCAGCACACCACAACCTTCAACTGAATGAACCACTCAGGAATGTTTCCACTCAGGTCCCGTTCTACTGTCCAGGTGGGAGATGGATGGAACTTCAGAGCTGGAGGCCGACGACTTCCACAGTGACCTCTCTGAGAGTATTACAAACAACAAGGTCTGTGGAAGAGAGAAAATATACAAATGCCACCAAGTGGAAGAAGACCTTACGTTTCTCAACTTGGGAGGAGACCGAACAGCAGACCGGTGGCGACTATGGGCCGGAGACAGGAAGAGCAATAGACAGAGGAAGGAACGCTGTGGAGCGGACAAACGGTCACACTATTAGCCTCCAGCGTCCTTCCTCTGCCAGAAAAAAACGGCAGTTGAACTCGTAACTTCCAACATTGAGTGAACTCGTCACCTAGATCGAGCTGGTAACGAGTTCACAGGTCGGAAAAACCCAAGTAAATTGGTCGCCTAGTGAACGGCGCCTATAAATCAAAAACCTTCCTGAAGAGTTCCCGTCAGCTGCCAAACACACATTTTAGAACAATAAAAATAAATAATTTAACCAATGTTTATTAGTAAACATGCTGTCGAGAGCTGTCCCGTTTATGCCTATGACGGGTACAAAAGTCAGCGAGAGACCACTAGATGCGTGACTAGGGGTTGCAACAGAGCTAAGTCGAAGTCTTTACTGCTACCAACAATGACGTAATGAGCTTGACGTCGATCAAGTCGCTTGATCATGTGGACATAGGCCAAGAGTAGCGGCTTGAAACAACAGCTGAGTGCGCTAAATGAAAAAAATACGACACCGTCAAGCAGTGGATTAGAACGAGATCGTACCAGACAGGAAGTCGTCCCCAGAAAAGGCGAGAGAATCCGGTCAATTTTCAATATAAAATAAACGATTAAATAAGTTTGCTTGTCCGTCTACATATGATATTTTGTTCCAGTTGCCGTCTGCACACAAGACACACATCCATAAAACTACAGCGCTAGAAGACAGACCTGTGTTTGGTAAAACCGAGCAGATACAGACGGGTTGATATGTTTGAACCGGCGCGGAGAGAGAGATCAGGAGAAGCTGCTGCCCTGTGAGGCGCTGCGTGCGCTATCCGCGGGGCAAGTGTGTCCGGAGCCCCTGCGCCGGCAATTACAAAAAAAAAAAAAACTCCGCTCATATACCAATCACTCGATCAGCATTTTACGACGCGCACAAGAAAAACAACAAAAAAAACAACCAACAACAACAGCAACAACCAACCAGCAAAAAAAAATTGAGTGAGTGACACTTCGTGAGTTGAGCAGGACTGTGAATGGTGAGAACGAGGCCTGTGAGTCGTTTATCCTCCCTAAATTGTTTTAACGCGACATGTGTATAAACTGGAGCTCACAGTATTATCTGTTCTGCCACTTGTATAGGAGTTGCATGTTACAGAAAAAACAAACTGATTTACCAGACTTGTTGTTTATAAAGCTGCTGGTTACTAGTGGGACTCATTTCTGTGCACTTAGCGCGTCTGTCAGTGGAATAACAGATTGTTGCAAAGCAATTTCTCCCTCCTCCTGTGATTTATGATGGGAAAAATATGAATGAGACCGTCATCCAACGACGACTAGGTCGATCGTCGACTTCCGCCCTTTCGATAACATTAGAGTCTGACTTTGAAAAAAATCTGAAGTCATTGCAACCCCTAGTTGTGACCGCAGTGGAAAATGTGCATATTATGGCCTGGAGCTAGAAAATCTTACGATGGATAAAACGGAAGATATTACCTTCAAGGTTTTGTCTGTCTCTCTGTATTTGCGAGCTATTTGCGGTTTTCTGAATAATCTTATTAAGAGTAAACTACATGTTTAGACTTTCCTCCCCATCCGCTGTGCCCGGCGACGCGGGTATTAATTTAATTTGGGGGAAAGTCAGAAAGACCAAAGATAAGAAACATTAACATCATCTTAAGAGGTCATTCCAACTTGGACGAGAAAGTCTTTTTCTGTTGCTCTGGGGAAATCGTTACCAAGAGGATGGATAATGTTGCTAGTAGAGTAACAACTAGGTTACTATTACAAATAGGAGACTACTCGAAAAAAAAAAAAAAAAACGTGATTGAAATTGTGTTTTCAGATATTAGGTTCGGACCCCATGTATTACTCCATGGAGACGGGACCGCATCATCCACGCAAAAACGTCTCAAAACTTAAGAGTTCAAATTGTCCACACACATGAATACTATATCTACATGAAACAAAACATGTTTGAACTATAGCGTAGACATGATCTTGCTCTTTCTGTTGAGGATCCAATAAACATCTCAAATACCAATAAAGAAGAAACCCAGGTTTTTTTATTAGCTGAGACATGTATGTACTATTACTGATCAGCATGCGAATTATAAATTGGATCATATTGTTCTCCGGACACATCACCGAGCATTTCCTGCCAGTTCCCCACAGCTGGATCAATCTCAAGAGTCGGTCCCTGAGTTGAGGTCCTTGTACTTCTTCAGGTCCAACTCGACCCCAGAACCTGCTCCGGACATCTGCCAGCATGTAGGCCAGACAAAGCTGAACACTGGTATCTCAGAGAGAAGGGGTTTCTCGTATCTGTTCTCTGACTGTGAGGAACTGTTGGATCTCTCCACTGATGAACTGACTTGTACCTTCATCTCATGTCAGACAGTGGAAGATGTGTGATGCTTCTGTCGTCAGGCGAGAATTTCATCAAGTACCTTCATCCACATCATGGTTGTTGATGGTTCTCTGGCATGGTTTCTTCTGGATCTGAGTTGTCCTGTCAGACCCAGCAGACCTCTCAAAACAACCCTCTGGTTGGACTCCAGACGAGAGTGGTCCATTGAAGGGAAGCGAACAAAACATAGTCCGCAGTGTGACCAGTTTTTTACTGCTGAGGTGGGATTATCTCTATACAAGAACTCTACATCAGGAGAAGTTCATACCAGGGTTGAAAACGCGACATGTTGTTGTACCACAAGGAACTTCTTGAGGACCTGTGTGTACCTGTAGGTGAAACAGTGGGAACATGTAAGACTGCAGCCAGAAAACTCCTGAACAATACGTCAAGATAGAACCAAAGCAGCTAGACTAGTTTTTCTGGAAGATCAACGACTCCTTCACTTTTGAAGCGATCTTCCTTACCGAGCCTGAGTTCACCAAGGGCCTCTGTGACCATCCAGACCACACTGCCTGCCAGGTCCTTCATGGGTAGAAACAGGAATGTTACCTTCACTCCAGCGGTTCAAACACGCCAGCCCTCCCCAGCTTCAGAAGAACTTCCCTGTCGGCCTCACTTCAGCTCCTTGTGACCTCGTACTCATGTCCCTTCACCAGTACTTGTATATCTTCTACCTCCTTTGTCCTGGACCAGCAGGAAGTGATGAGAACAGGTCAGATCGATGTTCTTGGGCAGCTCACCTCTCTGGCGATCCGTGGTCAAACAGTGCTCCAGAAACTGATTAGCACAAGATCCAGCAAGATAGACTGGGACTTAGACCCATGATGTGGAGGGTCCCTGGAACGACATTGAAGTGTGAGAATGAATCTGTCATGGACAGATCTTCATCACTAGTACACCGTCCACCTTGAAGCTACTCCTCCAGCTGGCGTCAGTGCAAGCCTCGGACCCTTCATGTTCAACCCACAAGCTGTCAACACAATGTATGTAGTGGATCTGATTTGCTGCCGCAGGTTCTGGAGGTGAATCCAGACCAGAGTCAGAAGGGAAGGCAGATTCCCTTGGGATGAGGGTCTTGTCAGCAGCACGATGACCTGATGACGTCTGGAGTGACCTCAGACACAACCTCCCTGTTGTTGCGGAGTCCATGTGACAGTCGCTCTTTCAATCCCGGCCGACAAAGATGAAGAGACAGTTATAGCAGACAGCCCGCATGCTCTGTTCCTGTTGACCTTCAGAGTAATGTTGGAATGGAAAACATGGAGTCAGCCTTGAGAAGACTCAAACGGCTGATTCTCTGGATCAGGTTTGTTTTTTCAGCTTCCCTGGAACTAACTGCAGAACCAGCAGACTGACATCATGGTTCTCCAAGCCCTCGGACCCAGACCCAGAGTGAACTTCTGCACCGAGAAGGTTTTTTCCAACGCCACAGCGGACCTGCCGGTTGGTCAGAACACCTCTCTGATGGGTCTCAGTTATAATTTTTGATCTCTCAGTTTGGAGATGTCAGATATCTTTTGGGAAGCAAACTTCTCATTTTGTCAGAAACATCTGTAAAAGACTTCAACCATTAAAGCAAGTCATAATGTCACCTTGATCTGGAGAGTGTGCATGGAAGCGGGCTCTTCTTCGTTGGACGTTGTCACCAAAGCTGTCTCACACTCATGGTGGGGTATCTAACCTCTTCACTCTGAGCCCTCTGTGATGTTCGAGCTCAGTGTCTAGATCCCTGTTGATGAGGGTTACACTAGTCCCTGTTACCCGAGTCAGTTCCTTCATGTCACTCGTACAACATCTGCTCCACGAGACTGATCATAATGTTGATCTAAAACCCATCCATGCAGACCACGATCCTGCTTGAGAAGACCAGAGACAGAGTCAGACTGCATACAGAAGAGTCAGACAATCTGATCAGATTTGTATTTTCATCAGCACAGAAAAAACTACAGACAACAAATGAGAAGGTTTCGAAAATCCATCATCTTAAAATGTCAGTAGCAGTGTGATGGAACAATGACCTCTGGAGAAAAACAACAGTCCAGGTTCTCACAAATGACCTACATCAGCAGACAGATGTTCACAGACTCACTTTGTCCACAGCTACTGCACTGATTGAGGCTGTCTGGCAATGCTCATCGCTCTGGTTCTGGTGAGTTCATTGGTGTCAGCACTGGGGGAGAGGAGGGAGGTCCTGGAGACTTTGATTACACAGTCCTTTGCTTCAGCAGCCTGACAAACACAAAACATCTGTTTGTTATTCTGTTCCAGCTCAATCCAGCTTGTTGACCACACTGTCCCTCCACATCAGCTCTAAAAGAAGGCAGAGTGAAACAGCACACATCAAATCATGCCACTCGCCCAAACAGCCTCGATTCCCGCCACACATCCGAGCAGACACACAGCTGGTCAGACCATTTCTTCTACCCTCAACATCTGGTGTCTCCAAAACAGTCAGCAGTCGTCAGTCATCCAGCACCATACAGTTTTACTAATCCCACCAGTATTATTCCGATAGATTTATGTAAGATTATAATTTGTTTTCCGCTCCAATAAACTATCGTCGTTTCCTCGACGGGGGTCCCGCACCGTTTCATCCATAATGCATTGTGTGAGGGGAAAAATAAGTTTTTATAGCGGCCGGCAAAAAGCGCCATACGTGTTTCTGATCCCCGGCGTCCACTGTGTTGTTTATTCCTCCCGGGAACAAGAACGGCCCCGCTCGCTCAGTTTTTCAGGCACACGCAGCTGTGTCACGGGCGCCGGGCGGGTCTCCAGGACTCGGTAAACAGGTCCAGAGATAATTCACTGTCCCCCTTGTGTCAGCCTCTCCTCTCAGAGACACTTTGACATCTAAAACTAAGTCTAGCTAAAACAGTTATTTTATTACATACAAAGCACAATGGATGAGACCCTGAAAACGCTGAGCCAGGAACGAGATGTAAAACGGGAAACAGCCTGGAGGATCATAACCTGGATGGATCTAGCTGATGGAAGACGGTTTTTAGACAAAAAGATGTGAAGGTAAGAAATATTACCTCAAGGTTTATCAGCTGTGTCAGTGCTGAGGGACGTCGGCTGTAGGTGGCGGTTGTGTGATAGTTACCCGTTCAATAATTCAATGAAGGACGTGTACATGTTGTAGGTTGTGATATCAGAAACGTTCAGTGAAGCCCAGCTCTCCTGTCCATGGGCCGTCATTATAGCCTGCAGCGAACACACCCTCACATGTCCTGAGGCATGAGAATGCTGCTCACATTATATGACAACTGTAGATGCAGAATATTAAATATACATTACACGACTTTTTATTAAGTCCTTCAAATTTGATAGAGAGGTTAAATAACATGTTTTTTCCTGTGGTAGGCCTATTATAAATCTTAAAACACATACAGTATTTATTCCTTGGTTATACCCGTCTTTAAAGTATCAACTCTGAGTTCTTCCGACATCACTACATGAAGTAATAGCATCAGCATAGTTTTTAAAAATAACAGCCAGCATACAAAAACAAACAGGAAATTAAAGATAACACAAAGATTAAAAAAAACATAAGCTGAGTCTTTCCTTTCACGATAAGTCGATTGTATACAGACTATGTTTGATCATGAGAGAAGAAAGGAGCCTCCTCAGCATCAGTATCAACAATGAAGAGAACACAAGAAACCAGGGAAAAGCTATTTCCTCTTTCGCAGAGACATCGACTGCAGAGCAGCTCAACACAACTGAACAAAAACTCTGCTACAGAGCACACAGTTTGGAGGTTTCACCAGGAATTGTAATCAGGTCTCTTACTGTGACACAGAGGGTCCAGGGTCAGCACTGAAGGTGGTGGTTAGCTTCATTGGACCCATCACTCCTTCATAGACAGCCAGATGAACTCCTGGAGACTCTGCCTCTTCATCTGTGCCTATCTGCAGCCTACAAACACAAACAATGTGTCTTAATCTGTGTCCAGTCCCTGCCAGCTTGCTGACACACCTGTCCTCAACATCAGCTTCTAAAGAAGTCAGAGTGAAGTGTAACACACACCATCAGCGAACAGCGCACTATCACATCAGCTGTGTGTAAGAAGCAAAATACAGAGACTAGTCCCCTGAGAATAGCAACGCGTATCAGCAGTTTTGCATGAATTTCCCGTCGAAAACAATGGCTAAATATATCAAGGGGCCTGTGACAAGGGATGCCACAATATAAAATCGGTACAGCTAATGATCGGTCTGATATTGGCTGATAATTTAACCAAGTCAAAAAAACCTCTGATGAGTCAGAATAACGACAATTTTTTAATGCAGGAATAGGGCCGCTCAGACGACGCGGATTCGAAACCAGGGGCCGCTTGCAGTGAGTGACTATAGCCTCAAACACATGTGGTGTGGTGGCTCCTAACCAAATGGAACTGGAAACAGCCACCCCAAGAATAACACGACAATCCTTTTGCTGATTGGCTAGAGCCAATAAAAATTCATCGCAGCATTGTCTTGAATTTGCTCATTATCAGCTCCATTTGCCCCCTGAGTTTGATTTGAAACAATAATAAAATGTTGATATTTGGAAGAGATCACAATGTGGATCATAGATTTTGTTTGTGGTTATGCCAGTCAGTAATTGATGTCAGAGACAGTAGCAATAATGTTAAATTCACATCTCTTACTCACTTACAACTTAGTCCTTTCGTAATAACCTCGAGGTCAGAGAATAATAAAAAATTAACAGTGTTTATCGCTATTGGGCATCTGTTCTTTATGAGGAACAGTGACAGTTATACAGGTAGGAGGAGTGTTCACAGGTTTGTTAGCAGGTCCTCTTACTTGGTGACTCTGAGGGTCCAGGTCCAGAAACAACTGAAGTCTGGTGTGAGCTTCATATGAACCCATCACTCATTCATGAGACAGACAGCTGGATCCTGGAGAACATCAGCGCTCTCAGTCTGGTGCCTTCTGCAACGCCTAACAAACACAAACATGATTGTTTATTCTGTGTCCAGTCTCCAGCTGTTGACCACCTGTCTCACATCAGCTCCTAAAGAAAGCAGAGTGAAGCCAGTAACACACACCATCAGCGAACAGCGCACATCAAATCAGGCCACCATTATTTTCTATATATAGACCCCAAAACACAGACAACAATAACAACAGAACGACTCAACTCACCCTGCGTTCTGTCCTTTATCATCCTAGTATTTTGGTATCCTGTGACAGCATGTATCAGTAATATTTCTCCAGTTCACTGACGCTTCCTTAAATCAAATTAATGACACTCCATCAGACAAGCTAATAAAACACATAATAGGGAAAAATAAATTACACAACCTACATTACTGTACACAGACAATCTACACACAGACGTATTAATTGAGCTTTAAAAAAAACAACATTAAAGTCACAAATAAATTACCATTGTGTATGATTAAAAAAAAAAAAAAAACTGACATTAATGCCTCCTCAGGGAGCCAAGTATCGGATTTTACTGTGTTGTTGTTCATTCAATGTATCCAACTGTCAGTTCTACCATTTTTGATTTCATTTACAAGTTACGACCTGACTTAAGAGGATAGTTCAAACATTTTGGCCCATTGGGCCATTGCCATAAATCCCTATAGTCTTAGCAGGCAACATTGTCCTTGATTTAGCTCAATAATTCAGTCCATTAGCCTCCCTGAGTAGAATATGACAAACAATAATAAATGATTTTTTGAAGAGTCACAAGTGATCTTGATATTGTTGTGTATGCAGCAAGTAGTGATGTCCAGAGACAGAGCTGATAATGTATAAATTCATCTCTACTCACTACTACTTTAGTCTCTCTTAATCCTCAGGTGTGAATAATAAACAGTGTTATTGAGTATTGGGCATCTGTTCTTTAAGAGAGTAACAGGAAGTTATCAGGTATTGGTGGGAAAAAAAAACTTGGCGTTATAGAGGGCACGCCAACTTATGACGTTGTTCATGTGCTTCATGTGCCCACACAACAAATTTTAGACAATAAAAGTATTTGAAAATCGTTAAAATGTTTAAGACCTTACAACTTATCTCTTTGTTAACAAGTGTTTTAAACTATATTTAATGGGAATCAAAAGAAGCTATGTGTTTTCATTTTTTTTATGTAAAAATTTAATTTCCAGGATATATCAGGATTCACAGAAGTTTTTTTCCCCCCTAATATCGGTCCCCAAGAAAAACATCAATATCATTCGTGGCCCTAGTTTAATATCCCCGTTCCAGAAGACGTTGTGCTGCAGCAGCTCAACACACTGAACCCTAAACTACTCTTCATACAGAGACACGTCCTGGAGGTTCACAGTGTTTGTAGCAGGAGTCTCTTACTGTGACTCTGAGGTCCCAGGTCCAGCACTGAAGTCTGGTGGTAGCTCATTGGGACCAGTCACTCTTCATAGACAGACAGATGGACATCCTGGAGACTCTCCACTCACAGTCTGTCGCTATTCTGCAATCCAACAAACACAAACATTTTTTAATTCTGTGTCCCAGTCCTCCAGCTGTTTGACCAACCTGTTCACACATCCACTCTGAAGAAGCAGAGGTGGAGAGCGTAACACACAAAAGAAACCATCAGCGAACAGCGCACATACAAATCAGCCACATTATTTTCTATAATAGAGCCCCCACACATAGACCCACAACAGAAACCGACTCTACTCTCCTGCTTTCTTTGTCCTGTTCATCCTAATAATTTGGGGTGCCTGTGACAAGCTAGTTCAGTAATATTCTCCTGTCACTGACGCTTCCATAAATCAAATATGACACTTCCACAGACGACTCTGAATAAAAAGACACATATAGGGAAAAATAAATTACACATCCTACTTTACTGTACACAGACATCAACACAGAGTAATTATTCTTTGAGCATAAAAAAACAACATTAAAGTCACAAATAAATTTAGCCAAATGTGATGATTAAAAAAAAAAAACAAAAAACTGACTTAATGCCTCCTTCTGGGGAGCCAAGTAAGCGGAAATTACTGATGTTTGTTTGTTCCTTCAACATGTCAGTATTCTACCCATTTTGATTTCATTTTTCCAAGTTACGACCTGACTTAAAAGGTATAGTTCCAACAATTTTGGCCCATTGGGCCCATTGCCATAATCCTTATAGTACCTTAGCAGGCACCGATATGTCTTGATTTTTGCTCATTTTCAGTCCAGTAGCCCTTCCTGAGTTGATTTGAAACAATAATAAATGATTTTTTGAAGATCATCCCAAGTGATCTTGATTTTGTTGTGTTTTGCAGCAGTAGTTGATGTCCAGAGACAGAGCAATAATGTTAAATTCATACTCTACGTCACTACTAAAACTTTATAGTCTTTCTTAATCTCAGGTGTGAATATTAACAGTGTTTATTTTTTTTTGGTATAGGCATCTGTTCTTTATATGAGGAACAGGAGTTATCAGGTATTGGTGGGAAAAAAAACTGTTTATTAAGTGCCCATGCCAAAACTTATGACTTGTTCATTGTGCTTCATGGCCCCACAACAATTTATGACACTAAAAGTTATTTGAAAAATAGTAAAAACTTAAGCCTGTCAACTTATATCTGCTGTAACAAGTGTTTTAAACACTATATTTATGGGATCAAAAGAAGCTAATGTGAATTCACATTTTTTATGTAAAAAATTTAATTCCGATATATCAGTTCACAGAAGTTTTGTTCCCTCCCTAAAATCGGTCCACCCAAAAACTCTATAGAGAAGTCGGGCCCATAGTTATGTCCTGTTCCAGAGACGTTGAGCTGCAGCAGCTCAACACACTGAACAAAACTCTGCCTACAGAGACAGTCTGGAGGTACACAAGGTTTGTAAGCAGGCTCCTTATACAAGTGACTCTGAGGGTCCAGGTCCAGCACTGGAAGTCTGGTGGAGCTCAGTGGAACCCATCACATCATCATAAGACATACAGAATGCGGATCCTGGAGAGACTTTGTACTCAGAAATCTAGACTGTGCTTCTGCAGCCTACAAACACAAACATGATAGTTATATCCTGGTGTCCAGTCTCCAGCTGTGTGATCCACCCCTGTTCTCACCATCAGCTCTAAAGAAGCAGCAGTGAAGTGTAACACACACCAATCATGCGAACAGCGCACGGGTACAACAAATCAGCCACAATATTTTCTATGTATAGAGCCCACACACATAGTGACCACAACAGACCGACTCCTACTCTCCTGCATTTTTCAGTCACTTAATTCATCCTATATTTTTGGTTCTCCTGTGACAGCTTGTTCAGTAATATTCCTCCCCGTCACTGATGCTTCCTTGTAGGTGATTTGGGGCAACAGAGCTGGTGTGGTGATGCACTTGAAACCAAATGAAGACGGGGGAGCGACCACAGACAAAGGCAAAATTGGTCCATCAACATCTTTCCCTTGACCACTTGACGTTGTCCCATAAGAAGGTGGTTCATCTCCTCCACCTACAAGAAAGTTGCACTCCAGCACTTAGACTCATGTCTTTGGACTTTGTTAGAAAAATCCAAATGATCAACATCAGGAGTTAGGTGAATCAAACACTATATTAGTGGAAAAAATGAATTACACAACCTACTAAACTACACACCAGATATCTATGACAGATATCTTAATTGAGCTTAAAAAACAAACTACAATTAAAATCACAAATACATGAATTTAACCAGCATGATGTAAACAAAAAAAAGTAAAAGCCATATAAAGAACTAAAATTGTAACATCAGTTCCCAACAAAACTCCATACTGAAGTCAGTCAGGGCTTCTAGTCATTTCCTGTTCCAGTGTTAGTGAGAGTGTGTGTGTGATGTGTGTGTTTGTGTGTGTGGTGTGTGGCATATGTGAGTGTGGGAGGGAGAGGTTTTTTGACTTGTAATTGTTTTATTTCTGTTTCTATTTTACTATGTGTGTAAAGCACTTTTGTGTTGCAATCCATGTAAGAAAGGCGCACTAAAAAGAAAAGAGTATGATTGATTGATTTGATTGATTGATTGATTGGATTGATAGATTGATTGTTGTGTGTACAGCAGCAGCTCAACACAACTGAACTAAACTCTGCTACAGAGACCAGTTTTGGAGGTTCACAGGTCTGTATCCGGTCTCTTTACTGTGGACTCTGATGGACCAGGTCCCAGCACAGTGAAGTCTGGAGGTAGCCACATTGGACCCATCAGCACAGGACAGATATGATCCAGGAGACTATTCTCGCTCCCCATCCTCATCTACCTCCACCTTAACACTCATCTTCAGGACTTCAGTCAGACTTGAGAGGGAAACCAGAAAACACAGACTGTCAGATCATGAATGTTACTGTTTAGTGACTGTTTATCAACACACCATACACACTCAGGGTTTACCAAGTTTTATCTGGATTTCCTTACTGTGAACTCTGATGGTCCAGGTCCAGAGCTGAAGTTCCTGGATGGTACATCCTTTTGGACCCTGTCACACTTCAGAGACAGTACAGATTGATCCCGGAGACATTGTAACTGTTCCTCCTGTTTCTCCACATGTAAACAACATTAGACAAACAATATATACCACTGTCCTTGTCCTGATCCAGACGTTGTACACTCCCACCACTCATAGTACTTAGACATTAAAAACCATGTTTATCCAGTCACCGTTGACCTTTGACCTTTGATGTGTATGTAGTCTAAGTTATTGAAAGAAGTTGTGTGGAGGTGAATCTGGAGACCATGTGCTGACGTATGTACGGACAACGACTGACTCTTCTTCCCTCCCACAGTCCACACAGACACACTGACACTCAACACTCAGTACACAACAACCAACAACAACAACCACAACAACAATAATAAATGTTGGGTTGACCACCTCCACAATCGCTCCAGACTTCAGTTTCATCTCCTACTGCTCCGTTTTCACTCTAAAATGGCGTCTGCACATTTTTTACTTTCCACTTCCTCCGTCAGCAGATTACAGGAAATCACACAAGTTCATGGTGACAGAGGGCGATGGGGAAGTCCACTTTCTACAGTACGAGTGGCGCCAACCTGCTGGTAACTCCCTGGTAATAACACCTTGTAAGGACAGGTGAACTCATGACACCAAGAATAAACAGAGAGCTGAGATCCAGCTGTGGTAAGAAGAAGCTGCTGAGAGATGTTAAAAGAACACTCCACCAACAAGTTAACAGCTCAGCTCTGTTCTTCTGTCTTATCATCATCAACTTACATAGGGGTGTTTTTTTATTTTTTTTTATTGAGTCATGTTCTCATCAACTAATTTGTGTCTAAGTGTTGTAACTTAAACGTCCGCAAACCTCAGGACCAGGCAATAACATGAACCAAATATAAGGAAAACCACAACCACAACTAAATGTAACTAAGACCCCGTCAGAACCCAGGAAGGATACAAGGAGAATCATGATGAACTCCTTTTAGAAATGCAACGTCATTGGACTAAAATGTGTACCCTAGCCCCTTACCACTAACCTTAACTAACACTCTTAACCATGGATATTAAAACCTAATTAAAAACTAAAGTCTTAACCCTCAAACAGCCCTTGGTAAAAAAGTGAGGACCGGTCCAAAAATGTCCCTCACTTCCTCTAAAATCATTCCCCTAAAAATGTTCTCCAACTCTGTTGAGTTAAAAACTCTCGAGACGGTCCCTCGAAACAACCGTAGTAGAATAAAACAAGAACACACACACCACACACACACTCCAACACACGCACACCGGCAACATACCCAACTAACACACACACACAGAATCAAGACACACCCGCATCACACCGAGGACAAACTATCATCACTTCCCTGGTTTGCGAATCCCCGTATTTTAGACCTCCACCACCTCATAGTACTGTTGACCATGAGATATAAACATGTAGAAGACCGCCTGTGACGCAGCTGACCATATGGACGATGCTGCCAAACGCGGCCCTGCCATCATGGTGGCAGGGGGAAGCATACTTACACTGCATTAGTCAACAGAGGCAGAAGGCCTATTAACCATTAAAATCACCATAACTCACTGAATATACAACCGATATTTGCAAGACCTTTGGTTATTATAACAATGTCAGACAAAAATCTATGAAACAACATAGAATGATAATTCTATATTTATCATACATCTACATTACAAACTCAGTACCACACACCCAACATGCATCACATTTCACTGAAATATTGTTCTCAGAAGGGTCTGTCTGCTGTGACCAGACGTATATGTCTATGGTCAGAAACCCCCTGACCCAAGATGGGGGCTGTGATGACGTGTTGACAAGACCTGGAGTGGCGCATCCTATATCTATCTATATATTATCTATTGATTTTGACAATAAATCCAAGTTTATCCAGTCCACCGTGACCTTATGACCTTTGATGTTTGTTCTGAGTTTGAATAAGTTGTGTGGAGGTGAATCACTGAGACACATGGTCGCAGCAATACAGTATGTACGGACCTAAACGGATACGTCTGACCTCTTCATCCCACCACAGTCCCCACATGAACAAACTCATATTACAAAAAGTGCAAATTGTTTCAGTTTAAAAGTTTCATCTCGTGGACTTTAAACTGATAGAAGTTTTTGACCTCCACCACTCAAAGTACTTTGACCATAGATAGAAATGCCGTAAGAAGCCTGCCCACTGATGCTGCAGGTCCATTGGAAACGATGCGACAGATGCCAGCCGCACATCATGGGCAGCGTGAAGCCGAGTCTACATACAGCTTTAATGTCCAACCGTGGCAGAGGGCCTATTAAACCACTTAAATATCACCATAACTCCACTGGAATATATCAAAACCGATATTCAAGACCTTATGGTTATTAACAATGTCCGAGACATAAATACCCCCTCTCTATGATACCACACATAGATTGTAAATATTTAATAATTATCAATACCATACATTTTACATACTCAGACAAAACACACCCAGCCATATTGCCATACGGTACACAGAAAATTAGGTTCTAGCAAGGGTCTGGCTGCTTGTCAGACTAGTGTCTATTGTCAGAAACCCCTGACCCAGAGATGGCGGGCCGTGTTTGACGTGTTGACAAGCCTGAATGCAGCATCTACGAGTATGTACCTAATGACATTGTAACATTAAATCCATGTTCATACCATGGAAACGTGACCTTGACCTTTGAATGTTTGATCTGAGTTATGAAGAAGTTGTGTGGAGGTGAATCTGTGAGACAAATGTGGCCTGACGTATGGACGAGGACTAACTTAGCGTCGGACTCATCTTCCCTCCACAGTCCCCACACAGACAACATCAGACCTCTCACACTCTGACACAACAACAACAACAACAACACAACATACAACAACAATAAAAAAAATAAAAATAAAATAAAGTTACTTTTCACCACTCACCCGCCGCCTCAGACTTCCAGTCTCTCACCTTCTGAGCTACTGCTGCCAGAACACTCTAAAATGGCGACTGAACAGTTTCTTACCGTCTCCTCTCTCTGACAGTTACAATCATTTATTACTCAGTTTACAAGAGTTCATTCTCATGGACTGTTTAACTGAACAATAAAATTATAATTGAGAAGTCGACTATGTCCTACAGTAGAGTGGCGCCATCTGCTGGGTAACTCCTGGTAATCACACCTGTAATGGACAAGGTGAAACTCTGACACCAAGAATAAACAGTGCGAGCAGAGATCCCGCTGTGGTAGAAGAGCTGCTGAGAAGATTTAAAGACACGCCACCACAAGTTACAGCTCAGTCTGGTCTCTTGACATTATTCATCACACATGTATGTCATCAAACTAATTCTTGTGTCTCAGTGATGTAACATAACCGGTCGCCCGGATCTGGCAACAAGCGATCCAAATAAAGGAAAACACAACCACAACTAAATGTAAGTCCCACACAGAAACCAGGAGGATACAAGGCGAATCATGATGAACTCCTTATAGAAAAACATTCCAGAGACATAATGTGTCTATTCCCTAAGCCACCTTACCCCTAGACCCTTAACCAATTACTTCTGAACCTAATTTAAAACCTAATTATAAAACCTAAAGTACTTAACCCTCAAACAGCCCTTTGGAAAGAGTGAGGACCCAGCCCAACATGTCCCCACACTTCCCACAAAATTGTCCCTCAACTGCTGTTTTGATTAAAAAGCTCTCCGCGACGGTCCCACAACAACGTAGTAAATACAAGAACACACACACACACACATCACACACACACGCACAAACACGCACTACCGCACACACACACATCACACAATAACAGCACACACACACACACACACACACACACCCCACACACACAACACACACACACAACACACACTACACAATCTTACAGGTGTTATTTCTGTGGGGAACAGAAGTCTGAATTGTGCTGAGTTCATCTCTGACTCTGGGATTAGAAAGAATAAATTATCCTGTGTAAACAAGAGGGCGTGTACACTGGTGGCCAAACAACATTATCAGCATTATAATCACCATCTCTCGTCTCACTCGATTGGTTCGAGTCAGGACGGCTTAGCATTGCTACAGTGGTGCACGCTAGATGTGTTCAGTAAGGAGGAGGAGATGAAGGTGAGGAGAATGAGGAGTAGGGAGGAAGAGTTTCTAATCTTGGAGTAAAGTCTAGACGAGTAGATTTTAAACTGTGCCATACAGAATCAACATACTTGCGTTTGTCAAAACCAGTTATTGAGATCCTAGGTTCTGGTCCAGAGTCACTGGGTCCTGGTCCTGACCTGGTTCCTGGTCCTGGACCAGGGTCCTGTCCTGGTCCCTGCGTCTTTGTCCCTAGGACCTGGTCATGGTCCTGGTCCTGGTCCCTAGTCCTGGTTCTCAGGACCTGGCCTTGGTTCTGGTCCCTAGGTTAGTTCTGGATCTCTGGTCCTGGTCCTGGTCCTGATTCAGGTCCCTGGTCCTGGGTCCTGGTTCTCGGTCCTTGAGTCCGTGTCGCATGGTTCCAGGTCCAGGACCATGGAGTCCTGGTTCATGGTCCTGGTCCTGTTCTGGTCCTCTGGACTGGTTCCTAGGTCCTGGTCCCTGGTCCTGGTCCTGGTCCCCTGGTCCTCCGGTGGTCACCTTCCCTCCATAGGTGGAAGGCGCAGCATCAGCAAACGAGTCATCAGGCTGAGCAGCAGAATACAGGAATAGGAAAGGCCTGAGGGTACGACATGATGCCCTCATTCATGCGTTCAGCAGGGGTTCAGTCGCCCACTCGACGGCTAAAAAGGTGCAGTTCACGAATTAAACAGGAACGGATCGTCTGACCTGGAGGAGTTATATAGCTGCGTTCAAAAACAACTCGGAGTTCGGATTACCCAAGATCGGAAATGTCCCGACTTCCGACAAAAAGACTCTCATTTTTGGCGTTCACACAGCTGCAGGAACTCTGAAGAAAAAAAAAAAAAACATGGATACCTTCAGGAGAATTATGGCGTATTATTTGGTTTGCTCATCGCTGAATGAAAACCGAGAAATAAACGTGCATCAAAAAAGTTAACAATGCATGTTTATTTTGGAGGAGAGGAGACTGACCTGCCTATGATTGCACATATAATTTTACAGCCTCGATAACAGTTTAACGTTATTTCAGACCCGCAAATTTCCGCACCATAACAAACAATCACAGCTTAAGTATAAAAGTATTGTCATTAGAGGCTAACTGCAATAATATCACAAAAATATGCATTAAAACCTCAACAATTAAACTTAAAAATGTCTAAATTCTAAACCGTTTACAAGACGAGGGCCGCCATGTTTTGATCGATTGTTCGTGAACGTCAAGTCGGAAAGCTCTGAGCTCTGATATGATACCTCGAGTTCCGACCAGTAATTGTCCGAGTTTCGACGCCGTTCAATTCAGAATTTTACAACTCGGAGCTAATTTTTTTTTCCGACTTCCGAGTTTTCTTGAACGCAGCATAGTGTCTGTGTGCTGTGTGTGTGTGAGTGTGTGTGTGTGTGTTGTGCTGTGTGAGAGTGGTGTGTGTGTGCAGATGTGTTTGTAGTGGTGTTTTACTGTTGTGTAGTCGTACCCAGGTCACGCTTCCTCAGTCTCAAGAAACATGAATTGTTTATGTCATGTTGCTGGCTGTTCGCGATCTGTATGTGGCAGATTTATGGATGCTTCTGCTTTTATGGAGTGTAAGATTATGATGGAATTAAATGGAAAGTTAAAGGTCAGAAAGGTCTCGTCTTCGTCTCCCTCCCCCCCTCTGCTTCCTCCCTCCCCCCTTCTCTCTCTCTCTCTTCTCCCCTTCCCTCCTCCCCCTTCTCTCACCTTTCTCTTTCCTCATTTCCTCCTCTCTCCTCTTAAGTCTCTTCCCTGTCTCCCCCTCTCGTCCACGCTACCATTCTATCCCCCTTCACTCTCTCCTCCTCCGCACTTCCTCTATCCTCCTCCCTCTTTCTCTCTGCCCCCTTCACCCCTAAGTCTCTTCTCCCTTCCCCCTCATCTCATCCCCTCCTCTCACCCATCCCTGCCCCTTCTCTCTCCACTCTTACCTTTTTCACTCTGCCCGTATCCTTCCCTCCCTCCCCCCTCTCTTCTCTCTCCCCCTCTATCTTCCTCCTCCCTCCCCCCTCTCGCTACCCCCCTTCTCTCTCTCTCTCCTCACCTCTATTCCTCTCTCCTCCCTCCCACCCTCACTCTCTCCCCCTCTTTCACGTCTCCTCTCCTCTTCCTCCCTTCCCTTCCCTCACTCTCCTCTATTCCTTTTTTCTCTCTGTCCCCTCCCTAACCCTCTTCTCCTCCATCACTCCCTCATCCTCCCCCTCTCTCTCCTCTGTCCTCTTTCTCTCTGGCTGCCCTCTCCTGCCCTCCCTCCCCCCGACACTCTTCTCTCTCCCCCCTATCTTCCGTCCCTCCCTCTAGGTCTCTACCCCTGTCCTCCCCTCATCTTCTTCCACCCCCTTCTCACTCTCTCTCGCTCTCGACCTCAACACCTCTTCCTCACCTCCTCCCACCCTCTCTCTCTCTCTCCCACTCCTCTCCAGGTGTCCCAGAACTGACTTCTGTATCAGGCTGCTGGACATGGCTTGTTCAGGGGTAGGGGAGCACTTCACATCCTGTTTAAACATCTACGGGCCAACGCTAGCTCCTGCAAGGAAGAAAGGCAACACACATAAAACACACACACTACAACTCAGGGATAGACTAAGTTAGTCTACTTTGGACAAACACGTTAAACAGTGAGGGTCAGGCAACAGGAGTGGTGCGCTATGTTAACGGGAGCTTTTTGGAGCAGCTCCGGTCAGAGGGGGGAGTTTCAGCCTCTTATATGAGCTGACGGACCTAAATAGGAGGTTTTGTTAAGACCTGACGCTGTGAATTGTGTTTTGTTGTCGGAGTCCAGGAGACTCGCTAGTCCTGAGTTTCTTCGAGTATTATTTCTATCGTTGTCCGTCATTTTGCTCCGTTTATCATGTCCCTGGTTTGTCTCTGTCGCAATGTGTGATTGGAATTTATAGAGTTGAGAGTGACAGAGTAATGACTGATACTAAAAGTTTGGTTTTTAAAAATCAAAAAAAATCTCCCCTTCCCTCTCTCTCCCTACTCTCACATCCTCTCCCTCTTATCTCTCTGCGCCGCCCATCCGAATTCCTCCCCCTCTCTCCCCTCTCTCTCCCTCTCTAAAAAACTCTCCCCATCCCTCCCCCCTCAATCTCTCCTCCTCTCCCCACTTTCTCTCTGTTCCCTTCCTGCCCTGCCCCATCACTTCTCTCTCGCCCCTCTATCTACCTCCCACCTCTTCGAGGTCTCATCCCGTCTCTCCCCCTCTCTCTTCCCCCCTTCTCTCTCTCCTCCTCAACCCCTCTTCCTACCCTCACCTCCTCCATCCCTCCTCTCTCATCTCTCCTCCATACACCTCTTTCCGTCTCTCTCTCCTCTTCTCCCCCTCCACCACTCATCTCTATCCACTTCCCTCGATCAGTCCCCCTCGTAGGGACAAGTCCTA